>NC_068429.1:40972983-40982983 GCF_023373465.1 Oncorhynchus keta
AAAATGCTTTGTTAATTGAATCCAACTACGGTTGATCCTGAATATAACATTAGTGATAATGCTTGTGAAGCAGGGGCTCTGGTAGTGATCAGGTAACAGGAGAGGAGCACATCTGATGTGCCAAGCTGCCATTAGCTCCTGTATATCAAAGGGTGTTAATCAGGAGTTACGGGTGTTATTTTCGTAGTCAGGGGTTAAGTGTGTTATCTTCTTAGTCAGGGGTTAAGGGTGTTATCTTCTTAGTCGGGGGTTAAGGGTGTTATCTTCTTAGTCAGGGGTTAAGTGTGTTATCTTCTTAGTCAGGGGTTAAGGGTGTTATCTTCTTAGTCAGGGGTTAAGTGTGTTATCTTCTTAGTCAGGGGTTAAGGGTGTTATCTTCTTAGTCAGGGGTTAAGGGTGTTATCTTCTTAGTCAGGGGTTAAGTGTGTTATCTTCTTAGTCAGGGGTTAAGGGTGTTATCTACTTAGTCAGGGGTTAAGGGTGTTATCTTCTTAGTCAGGGGTTAAGGGTGTTATCTTCTTAGTCAGGGGTTAAGGGTGTTATCTTCTTAGTCAGGGGTTAAGGGTGTTATCTTCTTAGTCAGGGGTTAAGGGTGTTATCTTCTTAGTCAGGGGTTAAGGGTGTTATCTTCTTAATCAGGGGTTAAGGGTGTTATCTTCTTAGTCAGGGGTTAAGGGTGTTATCTTCTTAGTCGGGGGTTAAGGGTGTTATCTTCTTAATCAGGGGTTAAGGGTGTTATCTTCTTAGTCAGGGGTTAAGGGTGTTATCTTCTTAGTCAGGGGTTAAGGGTGTTATCTTCTTAGTCGGGGGTTAAGGGTGTTATCTTCTTAGTCAGGGGTTAAGGGTGTTATCTTCTTAATCAGGGGTTAAGGGTGTTATCTTCTTAGTCGGGGGTTAAGGGTGTTATCTTCTTAATCAGGGGTTAAGGGTGTTATCTTCTTAGTCGGGGGTTAAGGGTGTTATCTTCTTAGTCAGGGGTTAAGGGTGTTATCTTCTTAGTCAGGGGTTAAGGGTGTTATCTTCTTAATCAGGGGTTAAGGGTGTTATCTTCTTAGTCAGGGGTTAAGGGTGTTATCTTCTTAGTCAGGGGTTAAGGGTGTTATCTTCTTAGTCAGGGGTTAAGGGTGTTATCTTCTTAGTCAGGGGTTAAGGGTGTTATCTTCTTAGTCAGGGGTTAAGGGTGTTATCTTCTTAATCAGGGGCTACGGGTGTTATCTTCTTAGTCAGGGGTTAGGTAGGCGAATAATTACAATTTTGCAGATTAACACTGTAGTGATAAATGATCAGATGGTCGTGTACAGGTAGAGATATTGGTGTGCAAAAGAGCAGAAAAGTAAATAAATAAAAACAGTATGGGGATGAGGTGGGTAAAATTGGGTGTTATCTTCTTAGTCTTCTTAGTCAGGGGTTAAGGGTGTTATCTTCTTAGTCAGGGGTTAAGTGTGTTATCTTCTTAATTTGGGGTTAAGGGTGTTATCTTCTTAGTCAGGGGTTAAGGGTGTTATCTTCTTAGTCAGGGGTTAAGGGTGTTAACTTCTTAGTCCGGGGTTAAGGGTGTTATCTTCTTATCATCCTAAGGAAACATAATTTCTTAGCACCTGGGATGGGTGTGCCGCATATCTCACTAACCTATCTTAAAGTGATGGATGAGGGAGGGAGGTTTGCACACAAACACACACACACACCCACACCCACACCCACACACACACACCACAGTTTTGTGAAATAAAATCATTACCCCCTACCACCACCATGAAGAATAACAACCCAAGGTAAATAAAGAGACACGAGCAGAGAGAGAGAACTGAACCAAGCCACAGACACAGGAGATGTTGAATGAAAGCCACAAACAATTAATGAACCAATACGGACACAACAAAAAAAAAAGTCTGCCATTAGCCGAGATCAAGAGAGTTTATTTTGTTTCATTGAAAGAAATATCTGACAGCAGATTACTACGGGCCCCAAATCAAACCCTGTCATTTTGGCTCTTAAGCTCATAATTGTGGTTTTAGATCAGCATGAAAGACAGCCATTTCTGAAAGGAGAGCATTCCTCCACAGCCTGGCTCAGCTGTGCTGCTCTGTGCCTCGGCTGCGTCCACAGCCCTAGAATGTAGTCTTTCAACTGGTAGGGTTATGGATTCTGACAGTCAGGTCTGTTTCACTCAGCCAGCCAGCTGTCTGGTAAAGAGTTGTCTATAGTTTCGAGCTTGCTGATTGGACCCATGTAGCCATAGAAACAATGAAAGGATCTATGACTTGATAGTGCTTGCTTTCGGAGGTGATGTACTGTAAGGGGTCGTCTTTGGGATACGGTTACCCTGTAGAGACACACAGAGCAGAGCAGGCCCTGCTTTAGTGCCATTAAAGACGAAAGAGGACAACTAAAAGATGTGTAGGAGGAAGAGAGGCACAGCAGCACTTTACAGTCACTGTTACACTTGACGCTTGCGGTGGTTTGTTTGTGTCCTGCTACTCAACTGGTCTCTCCTTCCACCAGTCCTCTTACCCTACAGCTGTAGTGGGTTCTAATAGGAACAAACAGCCCGTGGAAAAAGTTGGACTGTTGCTTTTGCACTGAAAGGAAAGGACAGAATGGCGGGCAGTTTGGCCACACGTTTGCTCCCGTGGAATCACATAAAATACGTTTTTGTTGTTGTTGTTGTTGTTGTTGTTGTTTTGAACGGACTCACGGTAGAACGTCGGAGTCACCGGGAAGGGCAGGAGATACCTTTTGGCCCGGAAAGGGCGATGACGTCACAGAGGTCAGATCTCAGCGTGAAACAGGGAAGACGTTCGTTTCGCGGCCACACATGGGGGGGCGGACACAAAGTGTCAAGCTAAGTTGACACTTCATCGCGTTGCTCGTCCTGAACCCCAGTTCCGTCGCAAGGTGAGGAGGGGAGGAAAAACGGCTAAGTGACGTCTAAGTTACTGGCGGGCCTCCCTGATCCCCTGCTCTCTTTAACCCTTCGCCAACCCTCCCGCATCCTCACTGTTGGCATGAATCTGCCGGACCAGGTCTGGGTCACATGTCCATCCATACCCGGTTCTCCTTCTGACCTTTCAGCCGGCTCTGAACGGGAACGGTGGGGAAGCCAGAGAGGAGGGAGGGTGAGGTTTTATGGGGGGGCTTAGCGGGGGCAGAATGGGGGGGGCTTAGCGGGGGGCAGAATGGGGGGCTTATTGAAAGCAGCTGGGAGTGTTGCAGCGAGACAGGGCAGACTCAGAGTGACCGTTTGCAGCTTTATTTCATCTATCGCGTCTAGCAGTAGCAGAGACCAGTGGAGACCAGCGGGGCCTGGACTTTATTTACTGACCCGTGGGGTCAGAACCTGGGCTCAGGGCCGTAACTCTTCTTTGTGACGCTGCTCCTCTTCTCCTCCACCGTAACACAGTTATCCAGTAAAAAGCCTTTGAAGTGGAGCGCCTGGAGGGGGAACCATAGAGGTTTAATGGGAAATCTAATGCAGGGTTGTGCAGCGCTGTCCTTGTTACACGCATTCACTTATACAATTTTATTCATTCCAGACGAGAGTCTGACTGGGATATTCTCTCTCTCTCTCTCTCTCTCTCTCTCTCTCTGTCTATCTCTCTCTCTGTCTATCTCTCTCTCTGTCTATCTCTCTCTCTCTCTCTCTCTCTCTCTCTCTCTCTCTCTCTCTCTCTCTCTCTCTCTCTCTCTCTCTGTCTATCTCTCTCTCTGTCTATCTCTCTCTCTGTCTCTCTCTCTCTCTCTCTCTCTCTCTCTCTATCTCTCTCTCTCTCCCTCTGTCTATCTCTCTCTCTGTCTCTCTCTCTCTCTCCCTCCGTCTATCTCTCTCTCTCTCTCCCTCCGTCTATCTCTCTCTCTCTCTCTCTCTCTCTCTCTCTCTCTCTCTCTCTCTCTCTCTCTCTCTCTCAGTCTCTCTCTCTCTCTCCCTCAGTCTCTCTCTCTCTCTCCCTCTGTCTATCTCTCTCTCTCTCTCTCTCTCTCTCTCTCTCTCTCTCTCTCTCTCTCTCTCTCTCTCTCTCTCTCTCTCTCTCTCTCTCTCTCTCTCTCTCTCTCTCTCTCTCGCTGTTGTAAGAGCAAGGAGATAAGATGGATAAATTGCAGAAACAGAAGAAGTTGTTTGTTTTCAATCTTCCTGTCAGACAAAGCATTGTTGTTGTTATTGTTGTTGTTATGTCTACAAATCCCTGCTCCTTGAGGCGCTCTCCTCTCTGAGGTACAGTTTGAGCTGATTTCCTGTAACTGGTTAACGGTGGTTCCTGGGAACTGACGTCAGCCGCCTCTCTGTTGAGGGTCCGGATAGGTGAACGTGACCAGGCGTAAGTTGTCCTTCAACACATGAGTAGCATGGGCTGACCTTTGGAATATCGTCTCTTAGGATTGAACTGAGTCCAAAGCACAGGGCTCAATCCGTCAGACCTGGGTCAGATATATCGGTCTCACACTTCCAAAATAGTTCAGCTGAGCTTGAGGTAGTTTGCCCGGTGTGAAATGGAACCTATGAAAATAGTCCTAAGTGACTCCAAACCGTGCAAACTCGATTTGACCCAGGTCTGCTACCCTTTTAAGGGAAAGCAATATGAGGGATGCCGAGAGCCAGGTATTTTCTCCCCTCTCCAGCTCTTTCACCTTTAGTTCTGATGGGGGACAGGAGAGGAGGCGTGGAAGTCACGTAAAGTCACACCATGTATTTATTTATGGTCTCTAAGGCACTTCCCACACAGGCCCGTCTCTGTCCATTTCTCTACTTGTAATACGCTCTCTGCAGCGAATTGCTTTCTTCTGACCAACTTGCTTTCGCCTCCTTTCCTAGGAAGTGTGTAGAGAGCTCTGGTGCCTTAGCAAAAGCAACCGCTGTGTCACCAACAGTATCCCTGCTGCCGAGGGGACCTTGTGTCAGACGGGAAGCATCGAGAAAGGGGTAAGTCCAAACGCACCAGTTGTCTCCTGTAGTTTACACACACTGGCTCTCTCCTTCACCTCCATACCAACAGCTCTCTCTCTCTCTCTCTCTCTCTCTCTCTCTCTCTCTCTCTCTCTCTCTCTCTCTCTCTCTCTCTCTCTCTCTCTCTCTCTCTCTCTCTCTCTCTCTCTCTCTCTCTCTCTCTCTCTCTCTCTCTCTCTCTCTCTCTCTCTCTCTCTCTCTCTCTCTCTCTCTCTCTCTCTCTCTCTCTCTCTCTCTCTCTCTCTCTCCTCTCTCTCTCTCTCTTGATGGCAGCTAAGCCTTCATAGTTGGGAAGTAGCGTGTGAGTGTCAGAGCCAAGACTAGTTACTGTGAGGTGTGTGGTAACCAGATCTAGTAGGGCTCGTTCTCTCTCTCTCCCGTGGTATCCCAATGTATTACCGCCCCTCCCCCTTTCCCGCCACACACACACACACCATGCTTTGAGGTCATCACTTCAGAGTCGAATCGCAGGGTGGCTGGCCACGCCACGGCCAGGTTAGACGGCTGACAGGGAGACGGTTTTAACATGGATTACGGTGGCCATTGTCACCGGATGGTCCGAGGTCTCAAAGGGAAGAATGGGAGGGTGTCAGGGGCTGTCGTGTGACATTACCCTCCGCTGACTGGAGCCTTTCAGGCCCCCGGGGGCCACTGATGGGGTCCTGGGCTACACAGGGTGCACAGGTTGAGATCAGCTCAGGGGGATTTGGGACAGAGGGCTTCGGGGGGCTGGTAGTGCGCTCCTGTCTGGGCTGAGGGTGGGTGGTGAGGGGGATGGGGGTTGGGAGGGGGCTTCAAAGGAAGACGACTGTCAGCCATTTCTCACCAGGCCCTGTAATGGAGAGGCCCTGCTAACTAGGGGGGAAGGGAGGGGGTAGGGAGGGAGAGGTGGTAGGGCAGGGAGGAGAAGGAGGGGTGATGTGGAGAAAGGTAGAGAGGGATAGAGAGAAGGACAGAGAAAGAGAAAAAGAAAGGGAGCGAGATAAGTAGACAGAAGGCACAGCAGTTGTGTCCCCCAAAGGTCACACAGACTTCTGTGTCAAACGCACACACTTGCAGGTGTGTGGTGTAACAGACAGGCAGTGTAGGGTCTGGGTGTGTCAGCTCATCTCTGATAACCCTTTCTCTCCCAGGCTATATTCGTCTTGCTGGAAACACACACAAGATCTTAAGGAGGACTCTCTCCCTCTCTCACTCTCTTTCTCTGACCTATCTATCTCCCTCTTTGTTCTTCTCTGGCCTCCTCTCTCACTCTCTTTCTCTGGCCTATCAGCTCCCTCTTTGTTCTTCTCTGCCCTCCTCTCTCACTCTCTTTCTCTGACCTATCAGCTCCCTCTTTGTTCTTCTCTGCCCTCCTCTCTCACTCTCTTTCTCTGGCCTATCAGCTCCCTCTTTGTTCTTCTCTGCCCTCCTCTCTCAATCTCTTTCTCTGGCCTATCAGCTCCCTCTTTGTTCTTCTCTGCCCTCCTCTCTCACTCTCTTTCTCTGGCCTATCAGCTCCCTCTTTGTTCTTCTCTGCCCTCCTCTCTCACTCTCTTTCTCTGGCCTATCTATCTCCATCTTTGTTCTTCTCTGCCCTCCTCTCTCACTCTCTTTCTCTGACCTATCTATCTCCCTCTTTGTTCTTCTCTGCCCTCCTCTCTCACTCTCTTTCTCTGGCCTATCAGCTCCCTCTTTGTTCTTCTCTGCCCTCCTCTCTCACTCTCTTTCTCTGGCCTATCTATATCCATCTTTGTTCTTCTCTGCCCTCCTCTCTCACTCTCTTTCTCTGGCCTATCAGCTCCCTCTTTGTTCTTCTCTGCCCCCCTCTCTCACTCTCTTTCTCTGGCCTATCTATCTCCATCTTTGTTCTTCTCTGCCCTCCTCTCTCACTCTCTTTCTCTGGCCTATCTATCTCCATCTTTGTTCTTCTCTGCCCTCCTCTCTCACTCTCTTTCTCTGGCCTATCAGCTCCCTCTTTGTTCTTCTCTGCCCTCCTCTCTCACTCTCTTTCTCTGGCCTATCTATCTCCATCTTTGTTCTTCTCTGCCCTCCTCTCTCACTCTCTTTCTCTGGCCCATCAGCTCCCTCTTTGTTCTTCTCTGCCCTCCTCTCTCACTCTCTTTCTCTGGCCTATCAGCTCCCTCTTTGTTCTTCTCTGGCCTCCTCTCTCACTCTCTTTCTCTGGCCTATCTATCTCCCTCTTTGTTCTTCTCTGCCCTCCTCTCTCACTCTCTTTCTCTGGCCTATCTATCTCCCTCTTTGTTCTTCTCTGGCCTCCTCTCTCACTCTCTTTCTCTGGCCTATCAGCTCCCTCTTTGTTCTTCTCTGGCCTCCTCTCTCACTCTCTTTCTCTGGCCTATCAGCTCCCTCTTTGTTCTTCTCTGCCCTCCTCTCTCACTCTCTTTCTCTGGCCTATCTATCTCCCTCTTTGTTCTTCTCTGGCCTCCTCTCTCACTCTCTTTCTCTGGCCTATCAGCTCCCTCTTTGTTCTTCTCTGCCCTCCTCTCTCACTCTCTTTCTCTGGCCTATCTATCTCCATCTTTGTTCTTCTCTGCCCTCCTCTCTCACTCTCTTTCTCTGGCCTATCAGCTCCCTCTTTGTTCTTCTCTGGCCTCCTCTCTCACTCTCTTTCTCTGGCCTATCAGCTCCCTCTTTGTTCTTCTCTGCCCTCCTCTCTCACTCTCTTTCTCTGGCCTCTCCTGCTCTCTCTGCAGTGTTGATCTTGTTTATACAGTGTCTTAGTGCATAACCCCCAATCTCTCTCCCTCTCCCTCTTCCCTTCCCCCTTCCCCCTCTCTCTCTCTGGCATCGTTAATCTCTGTTCTGAGTGATTGAAGGAGAAGGACAAAAGCATCCTGGGGTTTTCAGCCCCTTGCCTTGGCAGGATCTTAACCCACTGACCCAGTTACAGACCTTTAACCTCTACAACCTCTACTGTCTCTAAGCCCTGAGCACCACTGACCCAGTTACAGACCTTTAACCTCTACAACCTCTACTGTCTCTAAGCCCTGAGCACCACTGACCCAGTTACAGACCTTTAACCTCTACAACCTCTACTGTCTCTAAGCCCTGAGCACCACTGACCCAGTTACAGACCTTTAACCTCTACAACCTCTGCTGTCTCTAAGCCCTGAGCACCACTGACCCAGTTACAGACCTAAAACCTCTACTGTCTCTAAGCCCTGAGCCCCACTGACCCAGTTACAGACCTAAAACCTCTACAACCTCTACTGTCTCTAAGCCCTGAGCACCACTGACCCAGTTACAGACCTAAAACCTCTACAACCTCTGCTGTCTCTAAGCCCTGAGCCCCACTGACCCAGTTACAGACCTAAAACCTCTACAACCTCTACTGTCTCTAAGCCCTGAGCACCACTGACCCAGTTACAGACCTAAAACCTATACAACCTCTGCTGTCTCTAAGCCCCGAGCACCACTGACCCAGTTACAGACCTTTAACCTCGACAACCTCTACTGTCTCTAAGCCCTGAGCACCACTGACCCAGTTACAGACCTAAAACCTCTACAACCTCTACTGTCTCTAAGCCCTGAGCACCACTGACCCAGTTACAGACCTAAAACCTCTACAACCTCTGCTGTCTCTAAGCCCTGAGCACCACTGACCCAGTTACAGACCTAAAACCTCTACAACCTCTACTGTCTCTAAGCCCTGAGCACCACTGACCCAGTTACAGACCTAAAACCTCTACAACCCCTACTGTCTCTAAGCCCTGAGCCCCACTGACCCAGTTACAGACCTAAAACCTCGACAACCTCTACTGTCTCTAAGCCCTGAGCCCCACTGACCCAGTTACAGACCTAAAACCTCTACAACCTCTACTGTCTCTAAGCCCTGAGCCCCACTGACCCAGTTACAGACCTAAAACCTCAACAACCTCTACTGTCTCTAAGCCCTGAGCACCACTGACCCAGTTACAGACCTAAAACATCTACAACCTCTACTGTCTCTAAGCCCTGAGCACCACTGACCCAGTTACAGACCAAAACCTCTACAACCTCTACTGTCTCTAAGCCCTGAGCACCACTGACCCAGTTACAGACCTAAAACATCTACAACCTCTGCTGTCTCTAAGCCCTGAGCACCACTGACCCAGTTACAGACCTTTAACCTCTACAACCTCTACTGTCTCCAAGCCCTGAGCACCACTGACCCAGTTACAGACATAAAACCTCGACAACCTCTACTGTCTCTAAGCCCTGAGCACCACTGACCCAGTTACAGACCTTTAACCTCTACAACCTCTGCTGTCTCTAAGCCCTGAGCACCACTGACCCAGTTACAGACCTTTAACCTCTACAACCTCTACTGTCTCTAAGCCCTGAGCACCACTGACCCAGTTACAGACCTAAAACCTCTACAACCTCTACTGTCTCTAAGCCCTGAGCACCACTGACCCAGTTACAGACCTAAAACCTCTACAACCTCTACTGACTCTAAGCCCTGAGCCCCACTGACCCAGTTACAGACCTAAAACCTCTACAACATCTACTGTCTCTAAGCCCTGAGCACCACTGACCCAGTTACAGACCTAAAACCTCTACAACCTCTACTGTCTCTAAGCCCTGAGCACCACTGACCCAGTTACAGACCTAAAACCTCTACATCCTCTACTGTCTCTAAGCCCCGAGCACCACTGACCCAGTTACAGAAAACCTCTGTCTGTAAACCCCAGGTGCTATCCAGGCTTCAACTCAGTCCATCTCAGCACAGGGCTGCGTCAAGCCTGTCTAATGATTCATCCTTCCTCTTCCCTTCTCCAACCCCCCGCTCTCAGTGGTGCTACCAGGGGGAGTGTGTGATATTCGGGACGTGGCCCCAGAGTGTGGACGGAGGCTGGGGTCCCTGGTCGTCGTGGGGGGAGTGCAGCAGGACCTGTGGAGGGGGAGTCTCTTCCTCCATGAGACATTGTGACAGCCCAGCGTAAGTAGGCAAAGTAAGCCACAACAACATCCAGGTCCCCACCTACAGGTGTGTGTGTGGGTGTGTGTCTCTGTCTGTGTGTGTGTGTGTCTCTGTGTGTGTGTGTGTGTGTGTGTGTGTGTGTGTGTGTGTGTGTG
>NC_068429.1:40987983-41010483 GCF_023373465.1 Oncorhynchus keta
TATTGGTGTCCTTTAGTAGTGGTTTCTTTGCAGCAATTCGACCATGAAGGCCTGATTCACGCAGTCTCCTCTGAACTGTGTGAAGCATTTATTTGTGCTGCATTTTGTGGCTGGTAACTCTAATGAACTTATCCTCTGCAGCAGAGGTAACTCTGGGTCTTTCTTTCCTGTGGCGGTCCTTATAGGAGACAGTTTCATCATAGCACTTGATGGTTTTTGCGACTGCGCTGGACAAAGCGTTCAAAGTTCTTGACATTTTCTGGATTGACTGACCTTCATGTCTTAAAGCAATGATGAACTGTCGTTTCTCTTTGCTTATTTGAGTTGTTCTTGCCATAATATGGACTTGGTCTTTTACCAAATAGGGCTATCTACTGTATACCACCCCTACCTTGTCACAACACAACTGATTAGGTCAAACACATTAAGAAGGAAAGAAATTCCACATATGAACGTTTAACAAGGCACACCTGTTAATTGAAATGCATTCACTATTATTCTACAATGTAGAAAATGGGTAGGTGTGTCCAAACATTTGACTGGTGTACTGTATATAAACTGAACAGTACCAGACCCAAAAATCGAACCTTGTGGAACACCACAGTGTGATATGTTCACCAAGGGTGACAAAAAAAAACCTCTCAAAATCTGTTGAATAGGTCCTAAAACCATTTAGAACTGGACCGGAGAGGCCAACCAACCTCTACAGTCTGTCCAGAAGGACATCAATGTCAACCGTGTCGAATGCAGCACTTAAATCTACGAGTGCAAGGACAAAGAGCTGTTTGGCATCTGTGTTGACTCTAAGATCATTTAGCACTTTAAATAAGGCTGTCTCTGTGCTGTAGTGGGCACGAAAACCAGATTGGAATTTTTCAAAAGTACAGTTGGCACTTATCGTAGTTTAGTTGTTTGAACACCAACCCCTCCAGAATTTTGCTTAAGAATGAAAGGTTGGAGATTGGCTGAAAATTTCTGAGAGCTGAGCAAATCTAGATCACTTTTCTTCAGAAGGGGTTTCACCGTAGCAGTTTTTAGTGCAGTGGGCAAAATAGTGATTAACAATAGAGTGCAATTAAATACTGTTTTGAAGAAGGTGGTGGGGATAGGATGCAGGTAGAAGGCTTAAGTTGTGATAACACTTTTCTGAGCATGTCTGTGTCAACCAGGGAAAATCAATCCCATAGTGCCTTTGTGTGGTAGGCTAGGGCACATAGCATCAAACTTCCTTCTCATCAGGTCTTCTTGACTGATACCCAGCCTAATGTTGGTTGTCTTAGCTCTGAAATATGCCGCAAACTCATCGCATTTAGATAAAGTTCACACAGGTTTGCAGGGGGTAGGATTTATCAGGCCCTCAATGGTCGAGAAGAGCACTGTCTAGTTATTCTGATTATTAATGATCAAGTTAGAAAAAGGAGTCTGTCTGGCATTCATAATTGCCCTGTTATGTATGCCAAGTTGCTCTCTCAGAATACCTCTCAGAATATCAAAATGGACGTTCAACTTTGACTTTTCTCCGCTTCCGCTCTGCCTTTCAGCAATTTCTCTTTCATTTATACGTTTCCTCACTCATCCAAGGGGCTCTCTGTTTGGATGTGGCCTTTCTAAATCTCACTGGAGCTGTGGCATCAATGGTTGCCATTCATTTGCGATTAACGTTATCAACTAAATCATCACGAGAGAAAGGCAGCATAGGTGGTGGAGTATTGTTCAGACACTCAATCAAATCTGTAGCAACTTCAGAGGTAAGATAGTGTTTGTTAATAATGCGTTCTGTATTACCCGGTGCTAAGGGCAACAAGGTAGTACAAAATACACAGTGGTGATCAGATAAAGCAACATCAACAGTAGAGAATGTGTCAATAGAAAGCCCCTTGGTAATAACCAGGTCCAGAGTATGGCTGTGCTTATGGGTGTGCCCAGTGACATGTTGTATAAAGTCCATAGAGCTCAAACGATTCATAAAGTCATTGGCCTTGGAGTCAGTCTCTATGTCAACATGAATATTAAAATCGCCCAGCACAATGATCTAATCACAGTTCTCAAGGACAATAGCCAATAGCTTATACAGGGTTATGGCCAGCACTGGTGGCTGACATTTAAACAGTATAGCATGATGCTCAAAAACCCTGTATAGTCGCCAAACGTAATGTCCTTACAGCTGAGAGCATTAGTAAAAATAGAGGCTGTCCCCCCACCTTTTTTCCCTTTTCTGATAGAGTATAAAAAGCTGTAGTCTGAGGGGAGGCTTCAATAAGATCGGCACTACAGTCTGATGACAGCTATGTTTCAGTGAGAAGCATGCAATCATTTTAACGCTCAGTAATGAGGTCAACACGAGAAAGGTTTTTACTTGTGATTGCTCTCACATTTAAAAGATCCATATTCAATGAGTGTGGGCCACTCTGCCCCTGGGGCATCTGCCTCAAGGTAACCAATGGAATAACAACCAAATTATTACAACCACATTTTCTTACAGTCTCCAATCTATCAGAATGGTCGGAGATAACAGTTTGTATAAACTCACTAGAAGGCGGAGTTAAAGGAACATAAATGAGGTTGCTCACAGTAGCCATACTGCCATTTGTACAGGAGTTGATATGGTTTCCAAGTCCTCTTTTGCTTATTCTGACAGGGAGAACTGGACCACTACCAGACCCTGTCCGTCAAGTCTCTAAAACCGTTTGCGATGTTTCTGGAAATAATCCAGGAACCCCTGCGGTTAGGGTGAATCCTGTCTCTTCTAAAAAAAAAAGTGCTGGTTGCTCCCACGGCAAATTCAAAGTTGGTGCAAAAAGAGACATCCCTGTCGTTACAAAGTTTCTTCAGGTACTCGTTCAGGGCACAGAGTCGGCTGAAATGTTACGAACCCCTTCGGTTGCATGTTTCTTATGAAATTGAGCCTCAGATATATTGTACTACAAGAGAGGATGTCTTTATTTTGTCCAGGCTGGCCCGTGGAGCAACCTCTAAAGAACTTAGACCAGGTGTTCTGTCAGCATTCTTACAACATTACGGGAATAACCTGTGCAGCCTAACTTGTAAACATTGTATGAATGTCATCACAATTGAGCATATTTTGTGTTTTGGGAACCTACAGTGCCTTCAGAAAGTATTTATACCCTTTGACTTCTTCCACATTTTGTTGTGTTACAGCCTGAATTCAAAATTGATTACAAAAAAATGTATCTCACACATCTACACAAAATACCCCATAATGACAAAGTGAAAACGTGTTTTTAGAAAGTTTTGCAAATGTATTGAAAATGAAATATAGAAATATCTAATTTACGTACAGTGGGGCAAAAAAGTATTTAGTCAGCCACCAATTGTGCAAGTTCTTCTACTTAAAAAGATGAGAGAGGCCTGTAATTTTCATCATAGGTACACTTAAACTATGACAGACAAAATGGGAAAGAAATCCAGAAAATCACATTGTAGGATTTTTAATGAATGTATTTGCAAATTATGGTGGAAAATAAGTATTTGGTCAATAACAAAAGTTTATCTCAATACTTTGTTATATACCCTTTGTTGGCAACGACAGAGGTCAAACGTTTTCTGTAAGTCTTCACAAGGTTTTCACACACTGTTGCTGGTATTTTGGCCCATTCCTCCATGCAGATCTCCTCTAGAGCAGTGATGTTTTGGGGCTGTTGCTGGGCAACACGAACTTTCAACTTCCTCCAAAGATTTTCTATGGGGTTGAGATCTGGAGACTGGCTCGGCCACTCCAGGACCTTGAAATGCTTCTTACGAAGCCACTCCTTCATTGCCCGGGTGGTGTGTTTGGAATCATTGTCATGCTGAAAGACCCAGCCATGTTTCATCTTCAATGCCCTTGCTGATGGAAGGAGGTTTCACTCAAAATCTCACGATACATGGCCCCATTCATTCTTTCCTTTACACGGATCAGTCGTCCTGGTCCCTTTGCAGAAAACAGCCCCAAAGCATGATGTTTCCACCCCATGCTTCACAGTAGGTATGGTGTTCTTTGGATGCAACTCAGCATTCTTTGTCCTCCAAACACGATGATTTGAGTTTTTACCAAAAAGTTATATTTTGGTTTCATCTGACCATATGACATTCTCCCAATCTTCTTCGGGATCATCCAAATGCTCTCTAGCAAACTTCAGACGGGCCTGGACATGTACTGGCTTAAGCAGGGGGACACGTCTGGCATGCAGGATTTGTGTCCCTGGCGGCGTAGTGTGTTACTGATGGTAGGCTTTGTTACTTTGGTCCCAGCTCACTGCAGGTCATTCACTAGGTCCCCCCGTGTGGTTGTGGGATTTTTGCGATCATTTTGACCCCACGGGGTGAGATCTTGCGTGGAGCCCCAGATCGAGGGAGATTATCAGGGGTCTTGTATGTCTTCCATTTCCTAATAATTGCTCCCACAGTTGATTTCTTCAAACCAAGCTGCTTACCTATTGCAGATTCAATCTTCCCAGCCTGGTGCAGGTCTACAATTTTGTTTCTGGTGTCCTTTGACAGCTCTTTGGTCTTGGCCATAGTGGAGTTTGGAGTGTGACTGTTTGAGGTTGTGGACAGGTGTCTTTTACACTGGTAACAAGTTCAAACAGGTGCCATTAATACAGGTAACGAGTGGAGGACAGAGGATCATTTTAAAGAAGAAGTTACAGGTCTGTGAGAGCCAGAAATCTTGCTTGTTTGTAGGTGACCAAATACTTATTTTCCACCATAATTGGCAAATAAATTCATTAAAAATCCTACAATGTGATTTTCTGGATTTTTTCCCTAATTTTGTCTGTCATAGTTGAAGTGTACCTATGATGAAAATTACAGGCCCCTCTCATCTTTTTAAGTGGGCGAACTTGCACAATTGGTGGCTGACTAAATACTTTTTTGCCCCACTGTAAGTATTCACACCCCTGAGTCAATCAATACCTGTTAGAATCACCTTTGGCAGTGATTACAGTTGAGTCTTTCTGGATAAGTCTCTAAGAGCTTTGCACACCTGGATTGTACAATATTTGCCAATTATTCTTTTGAAATTCTTCAAGCTCTCTCAAGTTGGTTGTTGATCATTGCTAGACAGCCATTTTCATGTCTTGTCATAGATTTTCAAGCTGATTTAAGTCAAAACTGTAACTAGGCCACTCAAGAACATTCAATGTCATCTTGGTAAGCAATTTGCCCCTAAACATAACACTTTGTATTCAGGACCTAAAGTTAATTTATTTGCCACATTTTCCTTCCACTCCGGCGACTGAGTTAGGAAGGGCGCCTGTGTCTTCGTAGTGACTGGGTGTATTGATACACCATTCCAAAGTGTAATTAATAACATCACCATGCTCAAAGAGATATTCAATGTCTTCTTTTTTATTTATTTTTTTACCCATCTACCAATTAGGGTGGGCCGTATCCAGGTTTTCATATTGTCATACCGTCCTTCTCTCACTTCAGGATTTACGGTATTACCAGTTTAACTTCTTGCGTCGAGCCATCCCGGATCCGGGATCGTGAATACAGCCTCAAGCTCATTACCATAACGCAACGTTAACTATTCATGAAAATCGCAAATGAAATGAAATTAATCTATTTGCTCTCAAGCTTAGCCTTTTGTTAACAACACTGTCATCTCAGATTTTCAAAATATGCTTCTCAACCATAGCAAACTAGCATTTAGCGTTTAGCGTTAGCATTTAGCGTTAGCATTTAGCATTAGTATTTAGCGTTAGCATTAGCAGGCAACATTTTCACAAAAACCAGCAAAAACATTCAATAAATCATTTACCTTTGAAGAACTTCGGATGTTTTCAATGAGGAGACTCTCAGTTAGATAGCAAATGTTCAGTTTTCCTGAAAGATTAGTTGTGCAGGAGAAATCGGTCCGTTTTCTGTGTCATGTTTGGCTACCAAAAAAAAACGAAAATTCTCACCCAAACGCCAAACTTTCTTCCACATTAACTCCATAATATCGACTGAAACATGGTAAACGTTGTTTAGAATCAATCCTCAAGGTGTTTTTCACATATCTCTTCATGATATATCATTCCTGGAAGTCTCCTCTCTGTCTCAATCACATGGATGAATGCGAGCAGCTTGGAGATTACACAACAATTTCAACAAAGGACACTGGGCGGACCCCTGGTAAATGTAGTCTCGTATGGCCAATCTTCCAATGATATGCCTACAAATACGTCACAATGCTGCAGACAACTTGGAGAAACGATAGAAAGGGCAGGCTAATTCGTGGCGCTTTCACAGCCATATAAGGAGACAATGGAAAACAGAGCCTCAAAACTCCTGCTCATTTCCTGTTTGAAGTTGCATCTTGGTTTCGCCTGTAAGATCAGTTCTGGGGCACCCACAGATAATATCTTTGCAGTTTTGAAAACGTCAGAGTGTTTTCTTTCCAAAACTGACAATTATATGCATAGTCGAGCATCTTTTTGACGTTTTTTTATCCAATAATGAAATAGCGCCCCCCGAGCTTCAACTGGTTAATACACAAGTAGGCGCCCCCAAAAAAACAACAAACAAAAAAACATTGGGAGTCTATTACCAGAATGCAAACAAAACAAGTAATAGCGAATTTGCATGGAGGTTGCTAGCGAAATATGCTAACGACTGCAAATGAAAATAAATGAATTGCAATCCGGCTCATAAAGTTATACATCGGTAGGAGCTACCGAATGTCTTTTTTTGGTGAGTTTGGAATGTGAAAGAGAGTCATTGTGCAAATGAACAATGTTTTGACTCATGCAGTACTGGCTCTCCAGTACTGGCTCTGTGAACTGTGGAGTCTGGAGTTGCTAGGGCAACCGGCCTGCCTGCTCTGCAGGGAGAACAGGGGGGAGGAGCAAACAGATTGAGAATGGAGAGGAGAAAAAACGCAAGGAAATCAAGATAGCAGTGGCAGCTGTACAAATAACTCATCCAAAGGGCTTTTCCTTCTCAAACATAATATGCTGCCCCCGTCACCGTATTAATTCAGCCACTTACTCAAATAGCAAGTTAAACTAAGGGTCTTGTTAATAACGGACAACTCTGCGTTTGAAATTCACCGCTCGATTGATGGACTTTACAGATAATTGTATGTGTCGGGTTAGGACTGTGGCGGTCACAACATTTTGTCAGCCGGTGATTGTCAAACAAATAACTGTCGGTCTCACGGTATTTGACCGTTAATTACCATAAACACATTTAGCATCTCCATTTCCATGCCAGGTAGGCTATACTCTTGTTGTAAAGAAAAGCAATTTGAGCAATTTGAGGAAAGTTGAGAAATAAATATAGTAGACCTAGCCTATAGAAAACTGATGGGGTCCTCCTATTTTTAATAGAGGCCATCACTCTGTTTTCGCACGCAAATGCATAGTATATAGAAATGTTGCGCAACATGAGCTCATGGGCTTTCATGAAGTGTTTGGTTAGATTTGCGAATACATTTGCATTGATGTCAGACTGATAAGAGGGACAATAGAGTGCTGAGTACCAGGCAGTTAGCAAGTTTGGTGGGCTACTAATGACAGTCATGTGGTCACGTGGACTGCCTTCATGACTCATGACCACTGGTGTGGCGATAATAAGGTCACCATAACAGCCCTATGTGGGGTACAGAGATGAGGTAGTCCTTCAAAAATCATGGTGAACACTATGCAACTTATTATGACACGGTTAAAGCTCCCAATTCACCGCTTTATCGACAGCGTTTCAATCCAAAACCTGATGCAGATCCGTTGGGTGAATTGTAAAAAATATCATTCCACTTTGACATTATGGGGTATTGTGTGTCGGCCAGTGACACAAAATCTCAAATGAATCTATTTTCATCTGTAACACAACAAGGTTTGGAAAGGTTTAAGGGGTGTGAATTCTTTGTGAAGGACCTGTATCTCTTGTAAAGTACCCACACTGTTCCCACAGTCGAATGAAAGGTTCTGGGAACCTTTCAAAAAAAACTCAGAAAGACTGTTTTGTCAATATTCCTGCAACATCCAAGGAACGTCTTGTGCACACTGATTTTGTGCAAACATTATCTGAACGTCATCACAACTGGACAGGTTTTTGTTTTTTTGGGAACATATCTTTTGCGATGTCCCCACAATGATCCCACTGTACTGTTTCCCACAACCTAATGAAACATTCTGGAAACCTTTAAAGAGCAAACTAAATGTCTTCTGGGAACGTTCTTGCAACATCAGGCGTAGGTTTTTATACAAACACTGTAGAATCATCAGCACAACTGGAAAGTGTTTGTGTTCTCAGAACATTTGCCGCAACCTAACGAATGTTCTTGGAACTTGCACAGAACCAGTTTTGGTTTGCTGGGAAAACATTACTGGTACATTGTGTTATTCCATTACTTGAAAACCTAGTTAGAACATTTGGGGAACGTTCTGTTGTGGTTGTTACAGATGTTGTGCACAACATTTTAGTGAACATTAGGATAACATTTTTTTATGTTTGGTTTTGGGATGTTATCATCCTAATGTTAGATAAAAAAAACTATTTAGAACTTAATGGGAATCTTAGCTAATGTTCTGGGAATGTTCCCGTTTGTTGGGATCCCTCTATTTTTAAGGTTGCTAGGAGGAAGAAGATTCTAAGAAGGCTTGCCCTCCTGTGAAGGGTTAAGTTGTTTGTTCCCTTTTGGAAGAGCAAAGGAAAACTCAGCCATTCACGGAAGGCAACTACCTGCCTCTCTGACTCTGTCAAGGTACTGAATGGAGTATCACTGACTTTGATTGATGGAAGATTTAACGCACGAGTGGTTTTGGGATAACAGAGAGCACTGAGGATGCTAAGCTTGGTGAAAACAATGGTCAAATAAATGCTTTTGTCCAGGTGAATTTAGGTTTTGTTTGTGTTGAAACAACGTTTGAACGTCCCAGTAAGATCTTATTGTTACACACAACGCAATGCAAAATGTTCCTTTAAATTCTATGAAAGTTAATTCAAGTACCTTACTTTAGTCCTAAAAAATACTTTGAACAAATATTGTGTATGGCTGCAAACTCAACCCCCCCAGCAGCCCACTCCTCCTAACTATTTCAAGGTGGGCCTTTTTTTTCTGAAGCTGAAAATTGAGCCAGTTAGGAGGCTTGTGGATAGTCAACCACAAATCTTAAAAATAACAGTTGAGAGCAAGCATCGAACGTTTACTTTGGAAAACAAACATCGTCCCAGACCACCGTTTCATTGCCCCGACCGTAGTGCGTCCACAGAGCTCCTACACACACACACGCACACACACACACACACGCACGCACACACACGCGCACACACACACGCGCGCGCGAGCGCGCACGCACACACACACACAAAAACACGTATCGTAATTTCAGAGAGAGCAGAGAGTGTGGAGCGAGTCTGGCGTTGACAGCTCTGGCCTGGACATGAAGCCTTGTAGTAATGAAGGTCAAACACTGGGAGTGTGTGTGCAAATGAATTAAGTCATAACATACAGACACGCTAGACTAACCCCACGGCTATCAGAGGAGATTGCTAGCCGCTAGCCATGGGGTCTGAGCTAAAGGCTAATCTCTCCCACAGCGCTGACCGGCGTGGTGTGTATGTGAGTGTGTGTGTTATGACTTCATTCATTTACACACACACACTCCCAGCCCTCCCCTATGGCCTGCGGTTCCTGCCCTGGTCATTGTTCCCTGCTGAGCAGAGGTCAGCACTCAATTGTTCTCTCTTTCACAACAATGAGATAATGCTGACTCCCTCCCTCCCTGGCACTGTCCCCTGTCGCCAGTTCACATAATCCACCAGGACTGTGTTAGGGATAATCAAGATGTCACTTCTAAATGTCATCGGTGCGTGTGTACTATTAAATGTCACCTCTTAATGGGAAGCAGGACAACAATGGAGGGTGGGAGGCCTGCTGGGAGTTCTTCTGTGGTGGCTGACACAGACATTGTGTTAAGCAGAGTGGCTGGAGAAGACGCTGGTTACGATAGGAGTGACTGAGAGGGTTGGACCTTACAGTTCTATACTTCTTATAGTTCCCGGTGCATAGCGGGAAAAACTCACTATTGGAGAAGACGCTGGTTACGATAGGAGTGACTGAGAGGGTTGGACCTTACAGTTCTATACTTCTTATAGTTCCCGGTGCATAGCAGGAAAAACTCACTATTGGAGAAGAAGAAACAAACTCAAGCGTATTGGCCGCGTTTGATGTAGCCTCTTAGTTGTCTAAGCGCTGTCTCGATCAACATCACCCAAATGATTCAATCACTAATCTTACCCTAGTACCGTATTTCACTCTGTCTTTTCTCACCAGAGCTGCATGATGGAACTGACTGGGGATTGGCCCTTACTTCAATAGTAATGAAAGTCAGTCACCCTTTCCTTCAGCTGGGTTCAGGCCTGTAGTGCGTGTGTGCCTGCGTGTTTGTGTGTTCAGGCCTGTTTATCCTGCTCTACTTTCAGCCTGTGAAATACAGTATATAGCTTTGACCTGAGCTCACTGAGAGTCTTTGTTTGTCCCGAGGGAAATTGCTGTTGGCCCTCGCATGCGCACACGGACGGACACACACGAACACTCACACACATACATTTACATGGACATTTTGAGTTATTTAGCAGACGTTGTATTCCAGAGCGACTTACAATTAGCTGGCGTTGTTGCCTTCAAGTAAGTCTCTGTTTTGCTAGGGTGTTGGGGATGGTCGGATGGGCGTAAGCATCTGCCTCTGATTCCAAAAGGTTGCCAGTTTGAATCGAGCGATAGAAAGTTGGTTTTGAGATGTAGTTTTTTGCCTGTCCCAAACCTTAACCCTTACCTTAACCATTCAGAGTTAATGCCTAAACCCTAACCCTGTCCCAAACCTTAACCCTTACCTTAACCATTCAGAGTTAATGCCCAAACTTAACCTTGAACGCACATTTGACGTTTGTGGTGTGTGCCCGTGGGATGTATTTACAATACTCTGTAAAGAGGTAGGGTTTCAGACGTTTGTGGTGTGTGCCGTGGGATGTATTTACAATACTCTGTAAAGAGGTAGGGTTTCAGACGTTTGTGGTGTGTGCCGTGGGATGTATTTACAATACTCTGTAAAGAGGTAGGGTTTCAGACGTTTGTGGTGTGTGCCGTGGGATGTATTTACAATACTCTGTAAAGAGGTAGGGTTTCAGACGTTTGTGGTGTGTGCCGTGGGATGTATTTACAATACTCTGTAAAGAGGTAGGGTTTCAGACGTTTGTGGTGTGTGCCGTGGGATGTATTTACAATACTCTGTAAAGAGGTAGGGTTTCAGACGTTTGTGGTGTGTGCCGTGGGATGTATTTACAATACTCTGTAAAGAGGTAGGGTTTCAGACGTTTGTGGTGTGTGCAGTGGGATGTATTTACAATACTCTGTAAAGAGGTAGGGTTTCAGACGTTTGTGGTGTGTGCCGTGGGATGTATTTACAATACTCTGTAAAGAGGTAGGGTTTCAGACGTTTGTGGTGTGTGCCGTGGGATGTATTTACAATACTCTGTAAAGAGGTAGGGTTTCAGACGTTTGTGGTGTGTGCCGTGGGATGTATTTACAATACTCTGTAAAGAGGTAGGGTTTCAGACGCTTTGACTGGGCTGAGCTGGACCTGCCAGGTGGAATGCAGTCCAGAGACTGAGACCTCCAGCCCTGAGAGGGTGGAGAAGGAGGATCTGATGGTTCACGGCGGCGAAGATCCAGGAGGAGGAGAACAGAGGAGAGAGACTCAGCGTCGGGAGAGCGGAGAGCCTCCGTGACAAAGCTTGAGTGGTTAGGGTCAAGAAGATCGCTCTGAGAGAGATAATGAGAGACTCGGTCAGAGACCGCACGCTCGACTGTTTTGGAAAGAAAAGAAACCAGGGATACCGTCTGTAGTTGTTGCCGTCAGAAGGGTCGAGTGTTGGTTTCTTGAGGAGGGGAACCACTCTGGCCATCTTGAAGTCAGAGGGGAGGTAGCCAGTGGTCAGGGATGAGTTGATGAGGGAAGTGAGGAATGGGAGAAGGTCTCCAGAGATGGGCAGGTTGTCGGGTGGCTGGACATCACTAGTCACACAATTTCATCTGGAGAGACAAGAGAGAAAGTTCCCAGACAGAGAATGTTTTCAACAATGATGTCTTTGCCTCTTCCCTGATCCAAATGGAGAGCCTTCCAAGGCATAGAACACCAACCTAAGCCCTAACCCCATTCCTAACCCCATCCCCATCCCCAGCCCTAACCCCATCCCTAACCCCAGCCCTAACCCCATCCCCAGCCCTAACCCCATCCCTAACCCCACCCCTAACCCCATCCCCAGCCCTAACCCCAGCCCTAACCCTAACCCCAGCCCTAACCCCATCCCCAGCCGTAACCCCATCCCCAGTGCTAACCCCAGCCCTAACCCCAGCCCTAACCCTAACCCCAGCTCTAACCCCAGCCCTAACCCCATCCCCAGTCCTAACCCCAGCCCTAACCCCATCCCCAGCCATAACCCCATCCCCAGTCCCAACCCTAACCCCAGCCCTAACCCTAACCTCAGCCCTAACCCCATCCCCAGCCCTAACCCCATCCCCAGTCCTAACCCTAACCCCAGGCCTAACCCCAGCCCTAACCCTATCCCCAGCCCTAACCCTAACCCCAGCTCTAACCCCATCCCCAGTCCTAACCCCAGCCCTAACCCCATCCCCAGTCCTAACCCCAGCCCTAACCCCAGCTCTAACCCCATCCCCAGTCCTAACCCTAACCCCAGCCCTAACCCCAGCTCTAACCCAATCCCCAGTCCTAACCCTAACCCCAGCCCTAACCTAACCCCATCCCCAGTCCTAACCCCATCCCCAGTCCTAACCCCATCCCCAGTCCTAACCCTAACCCCAGCCCTAACCTAACCCCATCCCCAGTCCTAACCCCAGCCCTAACCTAACCCCATCCCCAGTCCTAACACCATCCCCAGTCCTAACCCCTAACCCCAGTCCTAACCCCATCCCCAGTCCTAACACCACCCCCAGTCCTAACCCCTAACCCCATCCCCAGTCCTAACCCCTAACCCCATCCCCAGTCCTAACCCCATCCCCGGTCCTAACCCCTAACCCAATCCCCAGTCCTATCCCCATCCCCAGTCCTAACCCCTAACCCAATCCCCAGTCCTAACCCCTAACCCCATCCCTAACCTAACCCCATCCCCAGTCCTAAACCTAACCCCAGCCCTAAGCTAACCCCATCCCCAGTCCTAACCCTAACCCCAGCCCTAACCTAACCCCAGTCCTAACCCTAACCCCAGCCCAAACCTAACCCCATCCCCAGTCCTAACACCATCCCCAGTCCTAACCCCTAACCCCAGTCCTAACCCCTAACCCCATCCCCAGTCCTAACACCATCCCCAGTCCTAACCCTAACCCCATCCCCAGTCCTAACCCCTAACCCCATCCCCAGTCCTAACCCCATCCCCAGTCCTAACCCCTAACCCAATTGCCAGTCCTAACCCCATCCCCAGTCCTAACCCCTAACCCAATCCCCAGTCCTAACCCCATCCCCAGTCCTAACCCTAACCCCAGCCCTAAGCTAACCCCATCCCCAGTCCTAACCCCATCCCCAGTCCTAACCCAATCCCCAGCACAGCCCCAGTCTAGTCTGTACCAGACAGGGCCGACCCAGCGGGGATGTTTGTAATTACACACTCAAACAAATCACCAGGGGAAACAAACCAGTTGTTCTAAACACAAAACATATTGTTCTCTGCATGAGAGAAATAATAACATAACAGACTGTCTCAGGCCAGAATAGAGTGGTTTTAGGGAAAAGTCTTCACAGACAATAGACTGTACTAAGGTTAGTTAAACTAGGGGTTTGTTAACCACCCCAACATTCTCATGTGTTGTTTTTGATTTGCTGTTTTCCAGGCATGCCCATCGGGATCCCGGGACTTCCGGGTGAAGCAGTGTGCCGACTTCGACGGCATGCCGTTCCGTGGGAAATACTACAACTGGAAGCCCTACACTGGAGGTGAGATCGGAATAATGCATTAATCCACCAATCGCTCCCGTCCATTCCGCTGTCTTTCTCTACCCATTTGCAGTGGTTTATTCGGCGCTTTGATACCTTTCATCATACAGTAGCTTCCCAGAGTCTGCGGTTCTCTCTGGCCCTCAGTGACAGTCCAAAGGCTTCTCTCTGTGACTGTGTTGTGTACACATCTAATACCAACAGTAGGCAGGACTGTTTGATAGGCCCAGAATTCCTGGGATTCCCACATTGTGTTTGATGGCCCTCTGGGCAGCCATTCCAACTCTTTAGCCCTCAATGAAGACATTGGAGTGGGAGTGTGGGAGGGGTGGGATTTGGGTCCATTGAGGCTTGAATTCTGGGTCATCACTATCTGGGCTACAATTGATGAATTGGCACCAGGACTTACTATCACCTTACAGATGTCGGTTCTTAATTTGATCCCTCTGTAGCGGCTGAGAATTTTTCCTGCACCGCAGGAAATGTAGACGAGCTTCACGATTCACACACATTCACTGAAAAGCCGCACGTCATTATATTATTGCACTTTTCATGCAGCCTGATTTTGGCCAGCTAATAGCCTAACCACCTAAGCAACATTATGTACGAAACGTTCAAATCCTGTTGCTGCAGGATTATTTTGCTGTGACAACACTGGTCAAATTAACATCCAACACCTGTGTGTGTTCTCTAATTTTCACTAGAGATTGCAGTGGAAAGTTACTCACAAAGAAACACACACACGCATGCACGCGCGCACACATGCAACTCATAAAGCACAGTCTAGTCCTACTCTGTCCCAGGCCGTTGCGCTATAAGTTGAACTCTGTTATCACAACTCCCATTAGTCAACGCTATGAGCTCCTCTGTGTGTGTGTGTGTGTGTGTGTGTGCGTGCGTGCGTGCGTGCGTGCGTGCGTGCGTGCGTGCGTGCGTGCGTGCGTGCGTGCGTGTGTGAGTGTCATGGCAGCCCCAGCTATCTCTCCCAGTGTCAGTACTGAAGTGACGTCAGGCCCCAGGTCCAGGATCAGATCTAAGCATGACTAATAGAAGTCTTTATTACTATCAACAAACTCTCGAGGAGAGCAGAGAACAGGGCCTGGGTTCATGTTCTGGCCCAGACTCTTGGCTCACAACTAGCACCACAAAAGGTTTTCTGGGATAAAATAAATATATATATTGTAAACTGTATTATTTTCTGATAGATAGATGTATTCATAGTCATGTCACTCATCATGGCACACATGATGGGTATGATGTGAATCAACTGTTATTCATAAACTGGGCGGTTCGAGCCCTGAATGCTGATTGGCTGACAGCCATGGTATATTCAGACCGTATATACCACGGGTATGCCAAAACATGTATTTTTACTGCTCTAATTACATTGGTAACCAGTTCATAAATGCAGTAAGGCACCTCAGGGGCTTGTGGTATATGGCCAATATACCACGGCTAAGGGCTGTAACCAGGCACTCCACCTTGCGTCGTGCGCAAGAAGAGCCCTTAGCCGTGGTATATTGGCCATATACCACACACCCCCTTGTGCCTCATTGCTTAAATAGAACATGTGTTATAATGTGTTTGAACCTGTAGTCGTTATGGCTGAACCTTAGCTGTCTGTCTGTGGCCGGTGGGTGTAGACACAGGTTATCAAAAGTCACTTTGTGAGAAATGTCTCTAAATTTGAGGTCGACGTGGCCTAGTTGGCAAAGCATGGCACTTACAATGCCAAAGGTCATGCCACCCATGTGTAAAATTAGTCACTTTGGATAAAAGTGTCTGCTAAATGGCAGATATTATTATTATATATTAAGTTGTGTCTGATATCTCCCTACTGTATGTATAACTATGTGTACAGGAGTCGACCCCTGCCCTGTGGAGGTTTGTCCAGTACCTTCTGACCTCTGCCCTGTGTGTTCCAGGTGGCGTGAAGCCTTGTGCTCTGAACTGTCTGGCGGAGGGATATAACTTCTACACCGAGCGCTCCCCGGCCGTCATCGATGGAACACGCTGCCAGGCCGACTCACTGGACATCTGCATCAATGGAGAGTGCAAGGTGAGAGAGAGAGAGAGAGAGAGACAGAGACAGAGACAGAGACAGAGAGAGAGAGAGAGAGAGAGAGAGAGAGAGAGAGAGAGAGAGAGAGAGAGAGAGAGAGAGAGAGAGAGAGAGAGAGAGAGAGAGCGAGAGAGAGAGAGAGTGTGTCTTTGTGTGTGTGCGTGTGTCTATTTGTCTGTCTTGAGTGTGATAATTGTTCTTGTGACGTAGTGGTGGTAATCTTTAGGCTGTCCTTTCAGTTACTGTACATTTCCCCAGATAAAAGTAGTGCTTCTGGTTCCCACGCGGTGACTCACCCCAGTCAAACAGACCCACGCTGCTTCCAGTCAGGACCCAGCCGGTATGGTGCTGACTCCCCCATAGGAGAAACACTGTACCATGGCTATGACCTGGTTACATTGTGATAGATGAAGCTAATAAACGGGATGACTGTATAACGTGATGTAATGATCCTGACCATGTGACCTGACCAGGAAACCTGACCCGACAAAACTCTGTGCCTGTGACTCAGTTTGTACAGTTTATAGTCACAGTGTTTGTGTTCCTTCTTATCTCAAGGGACCTTGTTTATATGATACTGACTGACTGGGGGAAAGTGACTGAGAGACAGCGAGGAAATACCATTATCCAATATGGAACAATGTAGCGTTAGAACAAAACATGGAGTTTCAGTCAGTTTGGTTTTCATTGAGTGGTTGGCAGAGGTCTTAATCTAGACTCTTATCACAACTCAACAGATCATGTCTGGGATTGTTTTGAAGTTCTCCTCAGGAAACTGGCTATCCAGATTAACGTGGAAGTTGAGTTGAAAGACACTGCCATTTATTTCACCACTGGGCGTTTGTTTAAAATAAAGGTTTTGAATTTACGCTCAAAATAGGTTTTTTGAGTCGAAAAAAGCTGAAAAGAACGTGTTTATTAAGGAGATCTGGCATCTACTGCTGTCTTTGTTCTGTGTGTGGACATTGTACAGTATGTGTACAATCGGGTCAGGGTGTGTGTGTGTGTGTGTGTGTGTGTGTGTGTGTGTGTGTGTGTGTGTGTGTGTGCGTGTGTTGGAGGTTTCTTCCCAGAAAGCACTGGGACATGTTCATCCCTAGTCACAGTCCAATGTGCCTTTTTATTTCAGCAGCAGTTGGTCTTCTAGAGTCTCTGACATGACGTGATTAATCTCTGGAACACTGTCTGCCTGGAGGCTGCTCGGAAATACTCAAAATGCTTCATGTAGGCCTGTGCACGTGTTGGAGAACGACAAAGGGAGAGAGAGAGAACAGGGGGACAATGAAAGAGAGAAGAAACAGAGGGATAGAGCAGAGAAATGTGGACGGAGAGAGAGAGAGAGAGAGAGAGAGAGAGAGAGAATGAGAGCGAGAATGGAAAGAATAGAGGGTGAGAGAGAAAGGGGGCGAGAGAGAGAGAGAGAGAGAGAATGAGAGCGAGAATGGAGAGAATAGAGGGTGAGAGAGGAAAGGGAGCTAGAGAGAGAGAGAGAGAGAGAGAGAGAGAGAGAGAGAGAATGCGAGGGATGTGTGAGAATAAATGTATTTTTCTCTCCTGTCATTATTAAGGTGACACCCATTAATTCTCCTTATCACATTTTAGAGGAGTCTACACAACTATGAGATACTCACTTTACCGTAACTCTCTAAAAGAGACTGTCAGTTAAGTCAGCGACTGTTCAGTCTGACCCTCTCGTCCAACTGTCGTTCTACGGTTGCTAATCACTTACTGTCCAATCATGAGTTAGCGTTTTAACTGACGTAAAACTGCTGCTCCATGCAGCTTCCACAGACTTGAAGGCACTTCTTCAGCACTTTTTTTTTATTACTATGGTATTACTACAGTATTATTAAACAGTGGCGTTACTATGGTATAAGTTATACTTGATGTAATATAACATGGTACTCTGTCTCTTCTCTCAGCACGTAGGCTGTGACAACATCCTGGGTTCGGACGCCAAGGAGGACCGCTGTCGGGTGTGTGGAGGGGACGGCAGTACCTGTGAGGCCACAGAGGGACTGTTCAATGACTCCCTACCCAGAGGCGGTAAGACCCAGTCTGGGGACAGAACTTGACAGGGCTCTTTACTTCAGGTGTGCAAATGTTTTAGTTCCATCCAAACTGACGAAAAAGGTGAAGGGTCATGAAGGGTCTCCCCTCTGAGCAAGTACACGTAGTGGGAGAGTAGTATGTACACTGAGAGGACAAAATATTAGGAACACCTTCCTCATATTGAGTTGCATCCCCGTTTACTCTCAGAACAGCCTCAATTAATTCGGGACTCTACAAGGTGTCTGAAAGCGTTCCACTGGGATGCTGGCCCATGTCGACTCCAATGATTCCCACAGTTGTGTCAAGTTGGCTGGATGTCCTTTGGGTGGTGGACCATTGCTGATACACACAGGAAACTGTTGAGTAGGAAAAACCCAGCAGCGTTGCAGTTCTTGACACACTCAAACCGGTGCGCCTGGCACCTACTACCACACCCCATTCAAAGGCACTTAAATCTTTTGTCTTGCCCACTCCGTGTCTCAGTTGTCTCAAGGCTTACAAATCCTCCTTTAAGTGGATTTAACAGGTAACATCTATAAGGGATCATAGCTTTCACCTGGATTCACCTGGTCATTCTCGGTCGTGGAAAGAGCAGGTGTTCCCAAAGTTTTGTACACTCGGTGTAGAGAGGTGTAACGTGTAAAGAAGGGAGGATCAGAGAAGAGGACTGTGTAATGTAGAGGAGACAGCAGTGTAAAGAAGGGAGGATCAGAGAAGAGGACTGTGTAATGTAGAGGAGACAGCAGTGTAAAGAAGGGAGGATCAGAGAAGAGGACTGTGTAATGTAGAGGAGACAGCAGTGTAAAGAAGGGAGGATCAGAGAAGAGGACTGTGTAATGTAGAGGAGACAGCAGTGTAAAGAAGGGAGGATCAGAGAAGAGGACTGTGTAATGTAGAGGAGACAGCAGTGTAAAGAAGGGAGGATCAGAGAAGAGGACTGTGTAATGTAGAGGAGACAGCAGTGTAAAGAAGGGAGGATCAGAGAAGAGGACTGTAATGTAGAGGAGACAGCAGTGTAAAGAAGGGAGGATCAGAGAAGAGGACTGTGTAATGTAGAGGAGACAGCAGTGTAAAGAAGGGAGGATCAGAGAAGAGTGTGTAATGGAGAGGAGACAGCAGTGTAAAGAAGGGAGGATCAGAGAAGAGGACTGTGTAATGTAGAGGAGACAGCAGTGTAAAGAAGGGAGGATCAGAGAAGAGGACTGTGTAATGTAGAGGAGTCAGCAGTGTAAAGAAGGGAGGATCAGAGAAGAGGACTGTGTAATGTAGAGGAGACAGCAGTGTAAAGAAGGGAGGATCAGAGAAGAGGACTGTGTAATGTAGAGGAGACAGCAGTGTAAAGAAGGGAGGATCAGAGAAGATGACTGTGTAATGTAGAGGAGACAGCAGTGTAAAGAAGGGAGGATCAGAGAAGAGGACTGTGTAATGTAGAGGTGACAGCAGTGTAAAGAAGGGAGGATCAGAGAAGAGGACTGTGTAATGTAGAGGAGACAGCAGTGTAAAGAAGGGAGGATCAGAGAAGAGGACTGTGTAATGTAGAGGAGACAGCAGTGTAAAGAAGGGAGGATCAGAGAAGAGGACTGTGTAATGTAGAGGAGACAGCAGTGTAAAGAAGGGAGGATCAGAGAAGAGGACTGTGTAATGTAGAGGAGACAGCAGTGTAAAGAAGGGAGGATCAGAGAAGAGGACTGTAATGTAGAGGAGACAGCAGTGTAAAGAAGGGAGGATCAGAGAAGAGGACTGTGTAATGTAGAGGAGACAGCAGTGTAAAGAAGGGAGGATCAGAGAAGAGGACTGTGTAATGTAGAGGAGACAGCAGTGTAAAGAAGGGAGGATCAGAGAAGAGGACTGTAATGTAGAGGAGACAGCAGTGTAAAGAAGGGAGGATCAGAGAAGAGGACTGTGTAATGTAGAGGAGACAGCACTGTAAAGAAGGGAGGATCAGAGAAGAGGACTGTGTAATGTAGAGGAGACAGCAGTGTAAAGAAGGGAGGATCAGAGAAGAGGACTGTGTAATGTAGAGGAGACAGCAGTGTAAAGAAGGGAGGATCAGAGAAGAGGACTGTGTAATGTAGAGGAGACAGCAGTGTAAAGAAGGGAGGATCAGAGAAGAGGACTGTGTAATGTAGAGGAGACAGCAGTGTAAAGAAGGGAGGATCAGAGAAGAGGACTGTGTAATGTAGAGGAGACAGCAGTGTAAAGAAGGGAGGATCAGAGAAGAGGACTGTGTAATGTAGAGGAGACAGCAGTGTAAAGAAGGGAGGATCAGAGAAGAGGACTGTGTAATGTAGAGGAGACAGCAGTGTAAAGAAGGGAGGATCAGAGAAGAGGACTGTGTAATGTAGAGGAGACAGCAGTGTAAAGAAGGGAGGATCAGAGAAGAGGACTGTGTAATGTAGAGGTGACAGCAGTGTAAAGAAGGGAGGATCAGAGAAGAGGACTGTGTAATGTAGAGGAGACAGCAGTGTAAAGAAGGGAGGATCAGAGAAGAGGACTGTAATGTAGAGGAGACAGCAGTGTAAAGAAGGGAGGATCAGAGAAGAGGACTGTGTAATGTAGAGGAGACAGCAGTGTAAAGAAGGGAGGATCAGAGAAGAGGACTGTGTAATGTAGAGGAGACAGCAGTGTAAAGAAGGGAGGATCAGAGAAGAGGACTGTAATGTAGAGGAGACAGCAGTGTAAAGAAGGGAGGATCAGAGAAGAGGACTGTGTAATGTAGAGGAGACAGCAGTGTAAAGAAGGGAGGATCAGAGAAGAGGACTGTGTAATGTAGAGGAGACAGCAGTGTAAAGAAGGGAGGATCAGAGAAGAGGACTGTGTAATGTAGAGGAGACAGCAGTGTAAAGAAGGGAGGATCAGAGAAGAGGACTGTGTAATGTAGAGGAGACAGCACTGTAAAGAAGGGAGGATCAGAGAAGAGGACTGTGTAATGTAGAGGAGACAGCAGTGTAAAGAAGGGAGGATCAGAGAAGAGGACTGTGTAATGTAGAGGAGACAGCAGTGTAAAGAAGGGAGGATCAGAGAAGAGGACTGTGTAATGTAGAGGAGACAGCAGTGTAAAGAAGGGAGGATCAGAGAAGAGGACTGTGTAATGTAGAGGAGACAGCAGTGTAAAGAAGGGAGGATCAGAGAAGAGGACTGTGTAATGTAGAGGAGACAGCAGTGTAAAGAAGGGAGGATCAGAGAAGAGGACTGTGTAATGTAGAGGAGACAGCAGTGTAAAGAAGGGAGGATCAGAGAAGAGGACTGTGTAATGTAGAGGAGACAGCAGTGTAAAGAAGGGAGGATCAGAGAAGAGGACTGTGTAATGTAGAGGAGACAGCAGTGTAAAGAAGGGAGGATCAGAGAAGAGGACTGTGTAATGTAGAGGAGACAGCAGTGTGTAGAGAAGAGTATGTGTTTCAGAGCGAGTCCATTCCCCTGTGCATTCTGAAAGCTGCCAAACACCACACGTTTGTAAGCACTTTCCGGGAGACACATCCTCGTGCAGAAAGGCAAGGTAAAAACTCAGGAACGTATTGTCTTTTTGGCAGAGCAGCCCTGTCCTAGCGCCAACAGAGCCCTGTAGCCAAACACTTCTGTGTGTCCCCCCTTTGTCACCCAATGATAAAGCGTATGGTTTTGGGAGTTGAGAAACATGTTGTCAAAACATAAATGGAAACATAATATATTTGCATTAATTACATCATCCGGTGAAGGACTCAGAGTGGAGATATGGCTTCATCCTGGCTCTGGTTCCAAGACTAGTCTATCGGGAGGCAAAAGCACTTTCTCCTTCTATGGTATGTCCAGTAATGCATCTAAAAACACATTTGCTGTGTCTCTGTAATGGTGGTGTCCTTTTCTCTACCAGGTTACATGGAGGTTGTTCTGATACCAAGGGGATCAGTCCACATAGAAATACAAGAAGTCTCCATGTCCAAGAACTACATCGGTAAGTGACCTCTTTTCAACGCTATTCGAATGATTTTCATCCATCCTGTGTTTCTTCACAGTCTCTACATCTGAAAAGGTTCTAAGTCATTATGGCCCGTCCATAACTCCACACAATTAGTGCTACACTAACTGTGAAGCAGTTTGAAATGAACCTGTTTCATATTAGAGGGTATTGCTTCAGTTCCTGGTTTAAAAATTCCGGTTTCCGCACCACCTCGTGCTTTCTCAGTCGAGAGCTGAGCAGACAATGTTTTTTTAACCTGCACTGAAATGAACAGCTTTCGACATTAGAGAAAATATTCAGCGCCGCGTCCAGTGGGAGTCTTTGACGTTGGTCTCTCCCTCTGGAACGTTGGTCTCTCCCTCTAGAACGTTGGTCTCTCCCTCTGGAACGTTGGTCTCTCCCTCTGGAACGTTGGTCTCTCCCTCTGGAACGTTGGTCTCTCCCTCTGGAACGTTGGTCTCTCCCTCTGGAACGTAGGTCTCTCCCTCTGGAATGTCGGTCTCTCCCTC
>NC_068429.1:41012983-41192983 GCF_023373465.1 Oncorhynchus keta
GCCAGCGCATTCCTCCTACCTAGGCTTTATCTCAGTGGGCTATATCACGGTGCCGTGGGTACAAATCCAACTAGAAACCTTCTTCTATCGGTCCCTTTCTTGTAGCGTTGAAGTCAGAGGGAGATGACTACTTCATCAACGGAGCGTGGACCATCGACTGGCCCAGGAAGTTTGACATCGCAGGGACAGCGTTCCACTACAAGAGGCCACTTGACGAACCTGAGTCGCTAGAGGCCCTGGGGGCCACCACGGACAACCTAGTCGTCATGGTAACCACATTTGACTGTTTTGTTGTGTGTTGAGTAAACAATGTGGGAGGGGTTTGTCTTTGACATAGAATGAGGATCAAACACAAAAAAAGGGCTTTTTCAGGCATCTTTCAGCCCACCGGGTGTCCTTAGTCAATTTGGGGGGGCGGAGAGGGGGGGATTCCACAAAAAGGGGATTTAACAAAGACAACCTTCAGATGTTACTCATTTGAATCGACATGAAGCACAACAGCTGCTCCCAGCAATCCTTAGCTGACCTTCAGGCCAGTAAGACTGTGCTGGTTCGGGGGTTTACTACAGTATATACAGCAACGTAGATATTGAAAAAGCCATTTCTGGCTCAATTCAAATGCAAGTGGACATGTGTTTTGGTCAGGGTGTGTGTTTATGTTTGCGAGCCGTGTTCTGGCTTGTGAAAACCTGCGCGTGTATGTGCACGGGTGTAAGTGGGTGTAATGCCTGGATGTCTGTGTGTGTGTGTCTGCGTTTGTGTTTCTTTAAGCCATCCCACTCCATGGCCCTCAGGACCGCAGTGGCTTTTGCCTGGACATGAATAGTGGAAATAGCAGACCCCACAGGACCACTGGAATAGGGCTGGAGTTAACCCGGTTAGGGGTTAGGAATAAACAGAGCTGTCCATCCCACCACAGGCCATTCCGTTTGTGGCAACTGAAAAACGGCATCATTCCTATGTTCCCTTGCATCAAGTACGCTAACATAAACACAGTGCTCATTGGATGATTAGAGTCTCCGCTGCAGTACAGTAAGAGGAACGCGTAACAACTCCTTACTGGGGACTTATTCTATATTTCAATAATGAATCATTTGATTTTTGAACATTGTGTTAATGATGGCCGATTGACATTTCCACGTTTTTTTCAAGATGAGTGATGAGAAGAGAATCGCTCAACCCATCGGGTATCTCACTACGGCCCCATATGCCCCGTCTTGAAATATGCTTGGCAGAAGCGGTAAAAGTACGTTTACATTGTAATACTTCTGACAGCCAGTTTATAGCCAGAAAGCATGGATTATTGAGTCATTATTATACTGAGCAAAAATATAAACGCAACACTATAGGCCGTAATCTATGGATTTCACATGACTGGGAATACAGATATGCGTGGATCAATGGCTCTGCAATGGCTGTGTGAAGTTGCTGGATATTGGCGGGAACTGCAACACACTGTCGTATGTGTCCTGGTGAGTATGCAGGCCATGGAAGAACTGGGACATTTTCAGCTTCCAGGAATTGTGTACAGATCCTTGCGACATGGGGCTGTGCATTATCCTGCTGAAACATGAGGTGATGGCGGCGGAGGAATGGCACGACAATAGGCCTCAGGATCTCGTCACGTTATCTCTGTGCGTTCAATTTGCCATCGGTAAAATGCAGTTGTGTTCGTTGTCCATAGCTTATGCCTGCCCCATACCGTTACCCCCCTGCCACCATGGGGCACTCTGTTCACTACAGTGACATCAGCAAGCGGTTGTGAGGCCGGTCGGCCATACTGCCAAATTCTATCAAATTATGTTGCAGGCAGTTTATGGTAGAGAAATGAACATTAAATTCTCTGGCAACAGCTCTGTTGGACATTCCTGCAGTCAGCATGCCAATTGCAAGATTCCCCTAAAACTTGAGACATCAGTGGCATTGTGTTGTCTGAAAAGACTGCAACATTTTAGAGTGGACTTTTATTGTCCCCCAGCACAAGGTGCACCTGTGTAATTTTGTGTAGAACGTTGACAAAAATTACAATTAAATCCATTTTAATCCTACCTTGTAACCCAACAAAATGGGCTGTCAAGGGGTGTGAATACGCTCTGAAGGCACTGTAGGTCAACATTTGTAATGGTAAAGGTTTTTAATACATTTCAGGTGCAGAAGATGCGCTCTGTTCATTCTGCAAATTCTGTCGCTAAGTGTATTTCATGATACTGGAGAATGATCTGATATCACTATATCATTCATTTTTAAATCCAGTAAATAAAGCATAATGCAGTCAATTCTTGAACAGCATTTCTTACTTTGAGAAAGAAAAAAAGAGTATATTTTGTAGTTAGGAATAATACTCTCTAGGTGTCCTGTAAATCATTTACAGGGAGCACTTTCTTTCAGCCTAAATGTGCCTTTTTTATTGCCACATCTGTCAATCTTATCGAATGTATAATTTAGGTCACCTGCTAAATGATGGTTTCTTTATCTAATATAGCTAAAAACATCACTTTCCCCTGGTGGGATATACGGTACATTCGGAAACTATTCAGACCCCTTCCCCTTTTCCACATTTTGTGACGTTACAGCCTTATTCTAAAAATGATAAGATTAAACACAATGCCCCATAATGACTAAGTGAAAACAGTTTTTTTGAATTTTTTTTGCTAATTTATGAAGAATAAAAACTGAAATACCTTATTTACATTAGTATTCAGACCCTTTGCTATGAGACTCTAAATTGATCTCAGGTGCATCCTGTTTCCATTGATCATCCTTGAGATGTTTTTACAACTTGATTGGAGTCAATTGATTCAATTGATTGGACATGATTAGGAAAGGCACACACCTGTCGATATAAGGTCCCACAATTGACAGTGCATGTCAGAGCAAAAACCAACCCACGAGGTCGAAGGAATTGTCCGTAGAGCTTCGAGACAGGATTGTGTCGAGGCACAGATATGGGGAAGGGTACCAAAACATGTCTGCAGCATTGAAGGTCCCCAAAGAACACAGTGACCTCCATCATTCTTAAATGGAAGAACTTTGGAACCACCAAGTCTCTTCCTGGGGCTGGCCTCCCAGCTAAACTGAGCAATCAGGGGAGAAGAGCCTTGGTCAGGGAAATGACCAAGAACCTGATGGTCACTCTGACAGTACTCTTGAGTTCCTCTGTGGAAATGGGAGAACCTTCCCGAAGGACAACCATCTCTGCAGCACTCCACCAATCAGGACTTCATGGTAGACGGGCCAAATCGAAGCCACTCCTGCTTGGACTTTGCCAAAAGGCACCTAAAGACTCTCAGACCATGAGAATAAGATTCTCTGGTCTGATGAAACCAAGATTGAACTATTTGGCCTGAATGCCAAGCGCCACGTCTGGAGGAAACCTGGCACCATCCCTACGGTGAAGCATGTGGGTGGCAGCATCATGCTGTGGGGGTGTTTTTCAGCAGCAGGGACTGGGAGACTAGTCAGGATCGAGGAAAAGATGAACGGAGCAAAGTACAGAAAGATCCTTGATGAAAACCTGCTCCAGAGCGCTCAGGACCTCAGACTAGGGTGAAGGTTCACCTTCCAACAGGACAACAACCCTAAGCACACAGCCAAGACAATGCAGGAGTGCCTTCGGGACAAGTCTTTGAATGCCTTTGAGTGGCCCAGCCAGAGCCCGGACTTGAACCCGATCGAACATCTCTGGAGGTACATGAAAATAGCTGTGCAGCAACGCTCTCCATCCAACCTGACAGTGCTTGAGAGGATCTGCAGAGAAGAATAGGAGAAACTCCCCAAATACATGTGTGCCAAGTTTGTAGCGTCATACCCAAGAAGACTCGAGGCTATAATTCCTGCCAAAGATGCTTCAACAAAGTACTGAGTAAAGAGTCTGAATACTTATATAAATGTGATATTTCACACAATTTTTTTTATACATTTGCTAAAAATCTAAATCAAATATTCTTCACTTTGTCATGGGGTGTTGAGTGTAGATTGATGAGGGGGGAAAAAAACATTCAGAATAAGGCTGTAACGTAACAAAATGTGGAAGAAGTCAAGGGGTCTGAATACTTTCCGAATGCACAATACATTGAACTCAATGTGTATTTTTCACCATGTAAGGTAGAAAACAGCCTTCTTGGTCCATGTGCTGGGATATAAGGGGAAATGGTGTATTCTTATTGATCAGGATGCCTACACCTCTGCTTTTACTACAGTTGGTGGCAGCATATGACTCTCCAACCCAGCTCCTCTTTAAATGTTACATTTCTCCTATTTGTCAATGTAGCCACGTCGGCTGACATTCTCTTTAAGTGTTTGAGAACCAAATGCTTTTCCCTCCCCATCATGTAGACCTTGCACATTCCATGTGATAACTTGGAATTTTCTATACTTGTATAGAATCAAAGTTAACCTTCTCTGTTCCGTCTAGTAAAACATATTAGCTGACATGACATATGAGGGCGGTGGGCATTCCATAGAATGGGAGGATCATAGTATTAATACATAGTTATGGTATACATTACATACAGTATATAGAGCGCTGTGGGCATGTGGGCTGAGCAGACATTTAACGAAAAACATTTTGAAAAAGCATGAAAAAAAAACCCCACAAAGCAAAATAGGATAAACGTTTGGGTCAATTCCATTTCAGTTGTTTCATTTCGGATGATTTCAATTCAGGACCTGCACTTAAAATGAATTCATATGGAAGTGAAGCCAACGCTGCAAATGTGATAAATCAAACCATGTCTTCCTCTCACTTCCAGGTTCTTCTCCAGGAGCAGAACATGGGGATCCGTTATAAGTTTAACGTTCCCATCCAGAGGACAGGAAGTGGGGACAATGAGGTGGGCTTCTCCTGGCACCATCTGGCCTGGTCCGACTGCTCCGCCACCTGCGCTGGAGGTATGCAACTGCAACAACCAACCACATGCCCATATATGGCTTTGACCTGGTCCTGTTCATTTGGCACCAAACAAGAGAAAACATTTTGAAACGGGGTACTTGAAGTTATCCAATGCTCCCAGTCCAATAAAGATTTTTTTTGCTTTCTGTTGCAAAACGCTATGGCTATGTTCAACATTGTGCCCTACGGAACACAATACTGTAAATATGGAGACTGTGGGGAGCATGGGTTTAGGTGTCAGAGATCTATGGCTTTTTAAAAGTGCTGTTCTAGCTATCTGGTAATGGAATATGGTTACACACTGTCGACATTTTTATTGTTTTCTTTACAATAACAGTAGCTTTCTCCAACATGAGATACATTGTGTCTTGTGTGTCTTTCCAGTCCGGACCAACCAATACTTATTGAAATACTGGAGAATACTGTGGGGTAACCCAGTATGATAATTTCACATGGGTTTGTAGGATCATAACTTTATTGCTTTCTAAATGTCATTTCAGCTTTTAAGTCAAACTTAATATGCATTTTCCATATTTAAACCAGGCACATGAATATGGTGTAATTTCTATGAATGAGCTGCTTTGCATATCTTCGGGTTAACCAGGGCTAGCAAGCATACAATCTGGCTCGCCAGAGATACTACGGTCTGCCGCTCGAAAACCCTTGTCCTACAGCATACTGAAACGTCCTCACTCTGAAACCACAGCGAAATGTCCACCACTGCCTCAAGAATGACTAAACCAACTCATTTTAACCCCAAAAGCCATGGGCTTTTATGAAGAAATAAATACTGTTCCTCTCCAGCTGTCGAGCATGGCCACTAAATGCCTTCAATATTCGAACAAAGAACACAGAACTGAAAAAGACCCCCCAAAATAGAGCTCCTGGGAAAAAGGAGACCTGTGCAAAGAGCTACAGATATCATATCATACAGATGTTTATACCGTAGCATTGTAATATGTATAGGACCTTTTGGCTTTTGGGACTTCTACCAAGCAACACTTTACGACATATCAAAATCAATACAACAGATCTGTACGTTTTGGATGTGGGCCTTCAAATCATATAGCCGTTGAATTTAGCTGACGCTGCTAATCGTAACATTTCATTTAATGCATCCCAGTGCTGACACAGCCTTTTAAAAACACCTTCGGGCATCCAGGCAACTCCACTACCCTCTCCAAGCATGATACTTTAACACCAATCCATATATCAGCTGTACTATGGGTGTGTATACCACTATACAAATGCCACTATACGAAGGAAAGCAGGCAGGCACGCACTCACACTCGCTCTCTGTCACCTTACGCACACGTGCATAGCACTCACACTCGCTCTCTGTCACCTTGCGCACACGTGCATAGCACTCACACTCGCTCTCTGTCACCTTACGCACACGTGCATAGCACTCACACTCGCTCTCTGTCACCTTGCGCACACGTGCATAGCACTCACACTCGCTCTCTGTCACCTTGCGCACACGTGCATAGCACTCACACTCGCTCTCTGTCACCTTACGCACACGTGCATAGCACTCACACTCGCTCTCTGTCACCTTACGCACACGTGCATAGCACTCACACTCGCTCTCTGTCACCTTACGCACACGTGCATAGCACTCACACTCGCTCTCTGTCACCTTGCGCACACGTGCATAGCACTCACACTCGCTCTCTGTCACCTTACGCACATGTGCATAGCACTCACACTCGCTCTCTGTCACCTTACGCACACGTGCATATCTCCTTGCACCAGTCAGACCAGCATGGCGTTCACCTCGTCCCCAGGCTCAATTGATACTGCATATACAGCCTGGGAAACAGTGTGCAACAAAGTGAGGACTTGAAATCGAGGTGGAAGAGAGCCTGCTACAGCTGTATTAGATGGCACAATCAACATAAATGGTCTATCACCGGGACCATCCGATTTCCCCAACTCACCTCCGTGGTCAGTTTGCTGCTCGCACTTCGAAAATCCAAAAGGGGAGGTTCTAAGGGTTCTGCTAGGTAGTGACGATGGACGGAGAGATCAGCCAATTAAAATCAGCGGTTGTGTCGTCCGCTCCTGCCACAGACTTCCAGTCAAGTCCCGTTCTGAGGCGCTTGGAAACCAGACGTCTTGGCAGAGCAAGAGCCGGTTGGTGGGCAAGATTAGTATGGTGTAGGTCCTAGGATATGTCCCATGAGACCCCATACACACACACACAAACACAAACACAAACACACACAGAGAGAGTTGGGTGACGGCGATACGGTCGTCCTCAGACTCTGCGCTAGCAGTCAAAGTAAAGAGCTGCTCCGTAAAAGTGCTTTTATTTACCAACATATACTGTAAGGCACCAGACATTTACACATCTGGGTTTACCACAGACTGAGACCATCCCTTAAGTCTCCACCCAAACGCAGACACACTGCACCGTAGGGAGCTGCCTGCTGCACTCTGGTTCATGTGCAGGAGAATAAGAAGGAGATTTCGGGACTGTATTTTCTTACATTTTCAGGAATCCAAAGTTAATCAGGGAAAATGGGTGTCGCGTGTGTGTTTACTCCCCTTCTCAAGTCAGGGTTCCCAGGAAGTGATGCATCAAACAGGAAGAGGCTGGACAATAACTGGGTGTTGTTGTGTGTTCCTCCTTCTCTGTTAGGTTCTCAGAAGCAGGAAGTGCTGTGTAAGCGTCTGGATGATAACTCGGTGGTGCAGAACAGCTACTGTGACCCAGACAACAAACCTCCGGAGAACCAGAGGTCCTGCAACACTGAACCGTGCCCTCCAGAGTACGTACAATAAGACTTTCATCTACAATACAGGACAATACGGTTCAATAGAATGCAATACAATGCGGTGGTCATGTACAATACCTGCTCCCCAGGTAAGACCCTCAGACTCTATGAACCTAATATCCATCTTGGAAAATAAAGATATCCTGCTAAACTATGCTGGATGGGTGTACTGTATGCTACCTTGGCTCACAGGAAATGCTAATACTGGTGTTGGACCACTTATTACATACAACCAGAGACCAACCAATAGTCGATAGTGGGTGAAGTGGGTTCAGAAGACTACACAAGCGTTTAGGTCTATCCTAAGCTCCAGTTAAGACTATTTCGTAGAAAAACGATAACGACTTGCTATATTAATTTGCCTTCAAGGAGTCCCTTAGCTGTAAAATGTGTTTTGAAGAAAATGCTAAAATAAAACGGCAATGATTTATAACTTCATATGTTAACTCTTTTCGAAGCTTGTTTTATGCCCAAGAATGAAAATGCTGAAAATGACCACCTGCGTTTAATTGTATTGGCTAGCTTACGCTATGAACCGTCGAGGGACGATGTACGCACGAGCGCGTGTGTCCGTCTCTGTGTGAGTGAGTGGTGAGTGCACGCACGCATCCTTGAGAGTGTGTGTGTGTGCGTGTGCGTGTGCGTGCGTGTGCGTGTGTGTTGTGGCCAAAAACGCTTAGCCTCTCTGCAAGGGCTGAGGGAACGGTCAGACAGAGTTCAATCATGTCTCAGATGTTCAATTGGAGGGAAAAAAAGGATGAAATACTTTTGGCCTATGGGCTGAAGCCGTCTGCCAACAGTGATGCGTGTGTATATTTGGGTGTAGATGAATAAGTCATTACGGTTAGATGGGCATCTGTAATGAACTGATATGAAGGCCGTTCCTGGCTTCACTCAATGCCCAAGAAAGCTATATTTGAAATCATCAGCTCACTCCATTAATAAGGGCCAGGTTGACATAGGAACAAACACTATCTATGAATATTCAGCTTGTTAGTGGATTCCGTTTCTTCTCTCCTCTCGGACAGCCCTTGTTGCCGTATCTAAGTGAACTGCTACAGTTTTCCAATCAGGAAGGCAAACATAGTGTCCATAGGCAGGGAGAGTACTGGATCAACATGAGCGTGTAAACATGATTGTTTTAGAATACCCAGCATGGCATGGGCGGGGGGGCCAGATGTTGGGAGACAATGTTAATTCTCTGTACATTCCTGTGGAATGACGTAAGCCGGATCAGGAATGTAACGTCTCCCAGTCGCTGGATGTCTGTGTCGGCTGTGTTCTGACAACATGTTGTGTAGTTTGAAAAATGCGTTGCCCTTAAAGGGAATTAGTCTTGGCAGTGCACAAGAAAATATTTCCTCCAGAATATAAAATTGAAGCGTATTATCCCATTTGTGATACTGCATAATACTGGGGGCCATATGAAAACACATCTGACCCATATGGTTCCAATGGGACTGTCCTCTTCTAGTCCCATTGTTGTTCTGTCCCAGTCGTTGTTCTAATGGTGGTGATCGTGCTGTTGTAGGTGGTTTATCGGCGACTGGTCGGACTGTGGGAAGACGTGCGGCGGCGGGATGCGGAGTCGGACGGTTCTGTGCATCAGGAAGATGGGGCCTGCCGAGGAGGAGACCCTGGAGGACAGCCACTGTCTGACGCACCGACCAATAGAACGAGAGGCCTGCAACAACCAGTCCTGCCCCCCTCGGTGGGTCACTCTGGATTGGTCAGAGGTAGGAGAAGGACCGCCTCTTTTTACATCCCAGCGGGGGGGAAAACGGGGTCTATTTTTTTCAAACAGTTTTGTCCACTGGGACAGCAGCAGTTGTAATAGGGAACTAGAAATGTTTCATGTAGAAAAAAAGTCAAAAGGTGAATAGTTTTATTGAGCTCGTCTGTTCTTCCTTCTGCTCCCAGTGCACGCCCAAATGTGGCCCTGGGTTCAAGCACCGCATTGTGCTGTGTAAGAGCAACGACCTGACCAAGACCTTCCCGCCCGCCCACTGTCCCTCCCACAGGAAGCCCCCCGTCAGGACCCGCTGTAGTCTGGGACGCTGTCCGCCACCTAGATGGATCCCAGGGGAATGGGGACAGGTAGGATTGGCTCCCCCTTCAGAAATCATTGCTTCCTTTCACTTTTCATTGCTTCAATATGTCTTGAGACCAGGATGTCAATGTGGTAAAGGCAGGTAAACGAAGCTATTCTAAGAAGAACAGACTCCAAATCCCCTGTTTTGGTGAACAGCGTACAGAATTTATGGCTTGATCATAAACTGGGGTCCCTAGAGAGCTGATCATGTGTGACTGTCCAACCTGTCTGTCTGCCTGTGTTGTGCGTGCGTGTGTGTGTGTGTGTGTGTGTGTGTGTGTGTGTGTGTGTGTGTGTGTGTGTGTGTGTGTGTTGCGGCCCCAGTCAGATCTCAACCATACCATCAACACGTGTCTGGCCCCTGTGCCCACCGGGCCACCAGGCTTACCCTCCCTTCAGATCAGGCTCTGTGGAGCCTCACATCCCAGCCTGCATGTCATCTCCTCCCAATTAGACTGCCTTTATTAGGGCCCAGGCCGGCCCTGACAGATGGCCCACGTCAATGGAGGGTCTTAAGTGGGATTTGAACCAGTGACCTTTTGGCCTCCGGCAGCGAAACCGGGGAGTGAAGCACGACCTTCACAACAAGCTGCCCTTTCTATGGCTCAGGGAGAGGAGAGACAGGGGTGAGAGACGGGAGGAGAGGAGAGGGTGAAAGGTGTAATTATAGAGGGGGAGGGAGGGGGACTGAGAGGAGGGAGAGAGGAATGAGCCAATGGTAAGGAGAAAGAAAGAGATAGAGAGAGAGGTATATACATCTCTCCTTGGCCAGTGCGTGAGAAAGTCCTTGGTCTAAACAAACTTAAAGCTCTGGTGTTACTGGTATATATTAGACCCAAGAACCTGTTATTTGATGGGCTGATTGAAGTGGGAGCACCGGGTGATGTTGTTATGAGAACCTGGGACCAGAGCCCATGACCTCTAACCCCCCACAGTTCCTTTAATACCACAACAAAGTCCACCACAACCTGGTTAGGCCCCTAAATAACATCCAAGTACAGCTAGAAGCCTTCTACTACAGAACCTGAGAAATTCTCTCGTTACAGACAAGTATGTCAGTTGTACAACTGAATGCATTCAACTGAAACGTGTCTTCCGCATTCATCTCAACCCCTCTGAATCAGAGAGGTGCGGGGAGCTAGCATAATCGACATCCACGTCTTTGGTGCCAAGGGAACAGTGCCTTGCTCAGGGGTAGAACGGCAGATTTTTACCTTGTCAGCTCGGGGATTCGATCCAGCAACCTTTACGGTTACTGGCCCAACGCTCTAACCACTAGGCTACCTGCTGCCCCAGAGAACTACTACGGTACAGATAATAACATTGATGGGAGAACTGTTATGTTGGACTGATAACCCTGGCTGATGTACAGTAGTTAACTAGATGTTTCCAGCTGATGCAACTAACTGCATGTCTCTTGTGTCTATAGCTGGTCGCTACCATCTCTCTGTTCTAATGTAAACCAGCTGACTGCAGTCTGACTCATGCCCATTAAATAATTACTACTGTATCACTTTCCTCCCATAATCGTCTGTGCATGTCGAATGTTCATTCTATTTCTTTACATGTTCATTCTATTTCTCTGCACGTTCATTCTATTACTCTGCATGTTCATTCTATTTCTCTGCACGTTCATTCTATTTCTCTGCACGTTCATTCTATTTCTCTGCACGTTCATTCTATTTCTCTGCACGTTCATTCTATTTCTCTGCACGTTCATTCTATTTCTCTGCACGTTCATTCTATTTCTCTGCACGTTCATTCTATTTCTCTGCACGTTCATTCTATTTCTCTGCACGTTCATTCTATTTCTCTGCACGTTCATTCTATTTCTCTGCACGTTCATTCTATTTCTCTGCACGTTCATTCTATTTCTCTGCACGTTCATTCTATTTTTTTACACGTTCATTCTATTTCTCTGCACGTTCATTCTATTTCTCTGCACGTTCATTCTATTTCTATGCACGTTCATTCTATTTCTATGCATTTCATTCTTTCTATGCACGTTCATTCTATTTCTATGCATTTCATTCTATTTCTATGCATTTCATTCTATTTCTATGCATTTCATTCTATTTCTATGCATTTCATTCTATTTCTATGCATTTCATTCTATTTCTATGCATTTCATTCTATTTCTATGCATTTCATTCTATCTCTATGCATTTCATTCTATTTCTATGCATTTCATTCTATTTCTATGCATTTCATTTTCTATGCATTTCATTCTATTTCTATGCATTTCATTCTATTTCTATGCATTTCATTCTATTTCTATGAATGTGCATGCACTGTATGTTTCTGTGTGTTCGGACTCAGTCACTTAAACAGTTCAGGAAGGCCATTCTACTTATCTTGGCTTTTCATCTCTGTCTGTCTGTCTGTCTGTCTGTCTGACTGACTGACTGACTGACTGACTGACTGACTGACTGACTGACTGACTGACTGACTGACTGACTGACTGACTGACTGACTGACTCACTCACTCACTCACTCACTCACTCACTCACTCACTCACTCACTCACCACCACTCACTCACTCACTCACTCACTCACTCACTCACTCACTCACTCACTCACTCACCTCCCTCTTAACGGTGACTTAATAGGATGAGCTACTGTGTCCGTAGTGATTAGTCAGACTCGCTGAGTGTCTGCCGAGAAGGCAGCAGGGGGGGGCAGTGGGAATCTGCACACTCAGACTAAGCTTGGCACATAGAGGTAACCTTTTGGTTACTGGCCCAACACTCTATCCGCTAGGCTACCTTTCAATAAACGCCATCCACATTACACTGCCAGACAGCAGTAAAGGGCTGTTTGACTGTGCATAGGACTCCGTCACTATAGGTTATAACACATGGGTGTGAGTTTTAACAGTGTGGCCGTGTTGAGGGTGAATAACTCTGTGTCTTTTGACTGCGGTATGTGGTTAATAATGTGGTTCAGTGTTTGGCGCAGTGTGATTGATAATGTGTGTGTGTGTGTGTTTCACCACAGTGCTCAGCGCAGTGTGGACTGGGCCAGCAGATGCGGACGGTGCATTGCCTCTCTTACACGGGCCAGCCCTCCAGTGACTGTCCCGAGGGCCTCAGGCCCACTGCCATGCAGCAGTGTGAGAGCAAGTGTGACGCCATGCCCATCGCCAACGGTGACGGTGAGTACAGAACACACGCGCACACTCACACATACACACGGAGCCCTCACCCACCCATCAAGCCGTATGACCTAAACACGGCGGGGTGACACAACTCTCACGGAACACACCGCATTCATCTCCCCATTGAGGTTGAGCTGGCTGGACCCCGTATCCTCTGCCTGCTATGATGGATGTGTGTTAGGATGCCTAGGGACAGGACCAGGCAACACGCCGATGGGGGTGAATGGAAACGCTGAGCAGGTGTGTGGAGACGCCTAGCGGCTAATGGGATTAGCTTCAGGCTAATTGCCCCCGTACAGACAGACAGAGAGACAGATAGCAGTGAGAGCATTGTCTCCCTCCCAGGCCACAGCCCGATAAGGCATTTTAGAGGTTCTGCCCTGTTCGTCCACCAAACTGTGTCTGTGGTGGGGGGGTTGTTATTACATTGTGAAGGGTTGAGAGAGAGAGATTCATCTGGCCTAGCCTCCGACTACTACTACAAGCACACACTCAAGACAGGCGGTAATGGTTGCTTATGATTATTCATCTGTGAAGGAGCATAAGAACCAGGTCTCTTTTACAAAATATGTTTTACCTCAATGAGACCGACCTGGATTGATACATACGATGTAAGAAAGAAGAGAAAGAAGCTGATCTTGCACATAGCGGTAAGAGGAAGAGCTTAGAAAGCCCGAATAATAGTCCTTTTTACAAAACGGGGCCAACGGGATGAACAGAAAAGTGCTCATGCGAAGTGAGATAGTTCTAGACGTGGTTTGTCCTCCATACTTATTCATATAGCACACATATATAGCACTATCTCTCCCAGGGAGGAGAGAACTGCGGGAGCCTCACAGCAGGCCATCCGTCAGCTGGAACGTACCACGACACAGCAACACGGAGGGGAGATTTATTAGGGCCGGTTGTTATAAGAGACAAGAGAAACTTGGAATAGTCCACAGTGTTTCTCAACCTTATTGTACCAGGGACAAGCTCGGAGGACCGCTTATATTAAATCTAACAGCTAAGACCTGACTGAAAAGGTGTGAGACAATTATTTCTGGGACCGGTGCACCTGCCGGAGGTTAGAACCACTGGTCTGGAATGCATTTAATTCATTTGAATCCAACAGCAATATTACAACATGGACACACACACACACACACACACATAAACACAGACACACACACACACACACGCACAGACAGACACACACTTGTCTTGATCTTCTTCTTTCCTTTATCTCCTATCTAACTTTTGTATTTTTCTCTCCAGAATGCAAAGACGTAAACAAAGTGGCATATTGCCCACTGGTGCTGAAGTTCAAGTTCTGTGGCCGTGCGTACTTCAGACAGATGTGCTGCAAGACGTGCCAAGGACGCTGACCCACTGAGAGAGAGAGAGGGGGGAGACAGAGAGAGAGAGAGAGAGAGAGAGAGACGGAGGGAGGGGGAGAAAGAGAGAGAGAGAGAGAGAGAGAGGGAGAGAGGGAGAGAGAGAGAGAGAGAGAGAGAGAGAGAGACAGAGGGAGGGAGGGAGAGAGGGGGAGAGAGAGACAGAGACAGAGGGAGGGAGGGGGGAGAGAGAGAGAGAGAGAGAGAGAGAGAGAGAGAGAGAGAGAGAGAGAGAGAGGAGAGAGAGAGAGAGAGAGAGAGAGAGAGAGAGAGAGAGAGAGAGAGAGAGAGAGAGGGAGAGAGAGAGAGAGAGAGAGAGAGAGAGAGAGAGAGAGAGAGAGAGAGAGAGAGAGAGAGAGAGAGAGAGAAAGAGCGAGACAGACAACGGGAAGAGTGAAAGAAACGCAAGACCAGTAGAAGAGGAGGAGGAACGAGGATTAGGAAACACTGGGACGAGAGAAGAAAAGAGGGATTTACCCGTTTGTTACACCTGCTACGCCCTCAACCCCCCACCCCATCATCACCGTGGAAACCTAACCACTGCTCAGCAGACACGCTGACACAAACGTTTATTGCCGTCACTTCTGTGAAGTGGGAACCTTAGAGGATTATTGTTACTGATGTTATTTTTTATTATAATAATAATAATGAATATTATTTGTATTATTTTATTGTCGTCTGATTGTTGTCGTTGTTCGTCGCCGTTGTTGTTTTTTGAATCCAAAGTGCTGGACACGTCACACATCGAGCGGAAGCACCGCAGGGATGTAGGGAGTAGCCACTGGAAAGGGGGGAGAGGAGGAAGGAGTGTAGCTTAAAAATGGAGGTAGGTGTCGTAATGGTGCTCTACGGACAGACAGACAGACAGACGTCGGCTCCAGTGCACAGGCGTGCGTGAAGATCCCATAAATTACACCTAAACACTCCAACATCACCAAACCCAGCAGTACTGTAATGAACTGCTGGTCAAGACGTCATCGCCCGTAGTGTCCTTCAAGCGTTTTGTATTAAATCTGTCTGCCACTGCCACGTGTTGTCAGTGGAGTCCTGGAGGGCGATGAGATGACAAAAAATGTTCCGTGCAGGAAACCAAAAAAACGAGGTGCTGTGTCTGGAGTTATTGCCACTTCCGTGTTATCAGAGCTGAACACAAGGGCGCGGGTGGGGGGGGGCTACGGTGAGATCATTCTTTTGTTATATGTTGGCGTCTCTTCTTTTGGCGTCTTCCAAAAAGGCAGGGTGCCTTCGTCTTAAACAACACTCACGTTGTGCCAGAACCCTTAAGGAGGAGGCCCATTGCTGGGGCAAAATAATGGATTTGTGAAAAAGTCCCTAATATTGCAAACTGCACCGTTTGTCAATGAAGTAGTGAACTGGCTTTGAAGGACCTTATTGTTGTTACCATTATCGTTATTATCATGTAGTTCTTATCGTGTAGTTATTATCGTGTAGTTGTTATCGTGTAGTTCTTATCGTGTAGTTGTTATCGTGTAGTTGTTATCGTGTGGTGGTTGTACTCCACCTCCAAATAGCCTCATCAAAAGGCATTGGAGACGGTTGCTGTTCGTGAACGATACTGTAATCAAAGCCGGAGGACCTCTGTATCAGCTCCATAACAGTGTATGTGTAGGGCCGAGGTTTCATCAGCGTGGGAAGAACGCACAGCCTCTTCAGCACTGTGGCTGGAGTTAAGTGAAGGGCCAGTACTCGCACACACACACACACACACTCGCGCACACACGTCCCTCCCAGCAGACCACGACGTGTTGCCAGACCACGCAGATCCGGTCTGCCACGGACAGACTACCTCCAGATACTGTCACCCCCCCCAGAGAGTACAAAAAGCAAATAACAGAATATTATGCAACTCAATGGTGCTTTTTATTCTTTTTTATTCCGGTGGAATACTGTTTGTTTCCGTTGCCGCCTCCTCGTTTCCTCTTCCTCTTCAAGTGGGAGGCCTTTCCTGGCTTCACCCTGGCTCCCCCAGGCTCTTCTCCCAGGCTCTTCTCCCTGGCCTCTACCTGGCCTCTACCTGGCCCGTGGTGCTATAGAAACGGGTGCATTCACTCCCCACTACCATACAGGGACTATAGGCTGGATCTGTTCGGAGCATATGAACACTAAGACAGTATCTATGTTTGTTAATGCCGGCCATGTTGCTGTTTGTTTCAAATGATCTCGTCTTACCTCACTCACACTGGCAACTTTCATTGATGGCGAGGTATCCGTGTAGTAACCTCGCACACCCAAACACAACACCCGCCACCCCTCACCCCTGACCCCTGACCTCTATACATGGGATTCCAGCCAGTTGTATCCTGTATTATTCCTAGCGGTGTCAAACATTCTTCCAATGTAAACCTCACCCAAGTGACATTGCTGCTGGCGTTGGTTCGGGGGTTTGTGAAAAGGGACCGCCACCTGTGCGTGGAGCTGACCCGCGGTTCCAGATGGCCTCATACCCATATGGAGCCATGCTGCGGAGGATAAACCAGTAGGGCTTAACGGGAACCCCCCATACCATCGGGAAAGACAATTTAGGAGTCATAAACGGACCACGTGGGGACTGCCACAATCATACGACGACTCCGCTACTTTTGTTTTGCTGCTGCTACTTGTTTGGTAGCCACCTCCACATTGAACCGGGACGTTTGGACATTAGTGGATACGATGAAAACGAAAGCATTTGACACGTATTGAACTCCACATGCTGGGGCTTCTTCCAGAGCTGTCGCCATGTCAAATCCGGAGGCTTGAAGTGACAGTTTATTGGCATTGGGACACAGAGCCGACAGACGGACAGAGAGACAGACTGACTTGACAGAGACACTCTAGAAGATGCTCATTCCAACTGGTACTCATAGCTGTGAACTTGGACGTTATGAATGTCACGTTGCTTTACCACCTTCAAGGGCAAGAGAGACATGAAAAAGAAGAAGCATTATTTGATTAGTTGCGTATATTTTATATTCAGTATTAATGTTGGTACACTGTTACTAATATTTTGTTTTGTTTACATTGTAAATGAAATGCTAATTTATTGCCATGTGTCACTTGTCATACATTTGCTTCACTGCATGCGAACATAACGTCAGTCTCGTGGAAAATAAATGCAGTGAAATAGGGCCCCTTCACCGAACTGATTTAACGTAGATACATTACGACAATAAAAAGAGCTGCTTCCGAAGAGACTCGTTAAGATGGCTTCTGTTTTTCCCTGAAGTGTGTGAACAAACCGCTTCTGTGGTGTCTGTGTTTCAAGGTCTGAAAATCTTCTCAGGACCTTCTACGACTCTTCCCGAGGCTCTAAAAGATCGTGTGGACAGATCTTCATTCTGAAGGTGCTTAGTGGACTGAGTTTGACATTTCTTGCTCTGGCCCAGTAGTAACACCCCTGATTCAAGCAGTATGTTATTTCAACTCCGGCTGTTAAAAGCTTTGGCCACCAGATGCAATTTGAGACTGATCAGTCCATTCACCAAGTACTGGGAACCTGAGGCTCTTAACACCTGATGGCAGCACACCAGAATACTGAACCCCTGGTTAATAGTGACTAACAAGTGCATCTATTCACTGCAGTATAAAGGCTACAGCAAGCAGAGCTGCGCTAACCAATCCTAGACACCCTTACTTCGTAGTGATACATGTGTGATTTCCCATACAGGTCACTTTGGTTACAATCGGGGCGGAACTCCAGTCTGTATGATCTGGCTACTAGTACCTTCACCCCCCCCCACTGGGACCTGCTGAGGCTTTCTCTAGGCCTCCTTGGTAATGAAGTCTAAATAAACCCCATCTACCCCAATTGGCTCATTAACACCTGCTCCTCATGATAATCCACAGCCTCCTGTTACACAGGCAGAAAGAAAGACGGGCTGTTATGTCTAGCGTGCGCGTCCCAAGTTTAAAATGCCTATGTGTGTGTCTGGCTAGGCTTCTGTCCTGCTGGCCAACTGCAGGGGTCTGTGATTACATTACCCTCGAGGAGGAGAGAGAGGGGGAAAGAAAGGGAAACGAGGAAGAGGAGCAGAGGAGAGCGAGTGATGAGGAGGACGAGGAGACGATTCGCAGAAAGAGGGAAAAAGGTGAGACGGTTCAGGCTGAGGGATTCAACAGCTGCTCTCCAACTGACACGTGATGCACGCCAGCGACCCCGGTTCGGTTGCTTACATGCCTGGGTTGTCAGCAGCCACAACAGAGAGGAGCGCCGAGGTCTACAGACAGAAACAATGACATTCCTCATATCACCATATCACTACAAACACCATATACGGCTCCTACGAAGCTGAAATACGATTGTATGTACAGTGCAGTTCTGGTGGTGCAATATGTTAGAGGGCTAGGGGCAAGCCCAGCTCCATTTTGGGTTTGTTTACCAAAGGACTGCTTGTATGAGAGGGATCCACCATTGAAACAAATATGTGTGTTTTCCAGAAGCAGTCAACTGCATAGCGTGCGTCGTCAGGGGAACAGACATTCTCGACACAGATCCATGACACGATTGGCTTGTTGGTGATCCTTAAAACGTTATGTCCCATTGGGCACTCACCGGTTGAGTCAACGTCGTTTCCACGTCACTTCAATTCAATTACGTTGAACCAGTGTGGAACAGAAGCTGAGGGTGCTGGTGTGGGTGCTGCTCCAGGCATAGTATCGTTTAAATGGTTATTCAGCGTCACGTGGGCGATGTGACATAAATCAACCCTTTTCATTCGACTGCCGGACAAGATGGCGCCTGGTTCGTCTCTCACACACACCTCACCAGATGCCAAGTTCCTCTCCTGGACTCAGTAGCCTGTGTACAGCGGTAGTCTTACCTGATACAACAGAAACACAAGCACATGTTATGACACTCACAGACTCCCTCACAAAGCCTGTAGGATGCCTACGTAAATGCTTCAGAACGTTCTGTCTCTCTCTCTCGCTCTATCTCTCCACGCCTGTTGTCAAGGCTATAATATTAGTCCCCGTGACATATTCCGTGTGTGTGAGAATGAACGTGCTGTGAAGGGGGTTCCCAGCAGGTTGGCTGTCTGAGGTGACAGGGGTCTGTGGGAGATCTGTGGCGGCCGCTGACGAAGAGGTGCGCCATAGACTCCATCTTCATCCACGCTCTGCTCTGTGCATGAACACACAGTTACAGACAGTGAGAAAAGCCATTCCCCCTCGTTAGTTAAAAACACTCTCGGGGCATTTAGACACACACACACGCACTCACCCCCCCCTCCTCACACACATTGCTAGCACGCCTACAAGTGCATCTCCATCAAAGCCTCCAAGAAGGTATTTGTGACTTTAAGCTGGTTCTAAGCCTCCTCACCTCTGGACCTGGGAAACATCCTAGTGCCAGATCCTTCTCTGACAGAAACATAGATCCTAGCCTGGCAGGGAGCCAATTACGGGAAAGAACAGGGGCCTGGATTCCAAAGCTGGATCTAGACAGCCGTCGTTGTCGCTGCTGTGTGTTAGTGGTTTTCTTCGCTACTAGACGGTGTGAGGATTAACGTGATGACAAACGGCATCTCTTCTCAGAGAAGAGAGGACAGCAAGAACCCCCCCCCCCCCCCCCCGTCTGGCTGCCTGCAATCAAAGCTACAGTTGAAGTCGGACGTTTACATACACCTTAGCCAAATACATTTTTCACAATGCCTGACATTTAATCCTGGTAAACATTCCCTGTCTTAGGTCAGTTAGGATCAACACTTTATTTTAAGAATGTGAAATGTCAGGATAATATAGTAGAGAGAATGATTTATTTCAGCTTTTATTTCTTTCATCACATTCCCAGCGGGTCAGGTGTTTACATACACTCAATTAGTATTTGGTAGCATTGCCTTTAAATTGTTTAACTTGGGGCAAACGTTTCGTGTAGCCTTCCACAAGCTTTCAGGTTGAGCGGCCTTTCAGGTTAAGTCGATATAGGACTCGTTTTACTGTGAATATAGACACTTTTGTACCGGTTTCCTCCGGCATCTTCACAAGGACCTTTGCTGTTGTTCTGGGATTGAATTGCACTTTTCGCACGATCATTTATTTTGATTTCCCCATGATTTCAAGCAATAAGGCACTGAGTTTGAAGGTAGGCCTTGAAATAAAACCACAGCGACACCTCCAATTTACTCAAATTATGTAAATTAGCCCATCAGAAGCTTCTAAAGCCATGACATCATTTTCTGGAATTTTCCAAGCTGTTGAAAGGCACAGTCAACTTAGTGCATGTAAATTTCTGACCCACTGGAATTGTGAAATAATAATAAATAATAATAATAAATAAATAATAATAATAAGTAAAATAATCTGTCTGTAAACAATAGTTGGATAAATGACTTGTGTCGTGCACAAAGTAGATGTCCTAACCGACTTGCCTAAACTATAGTTTGTTAACAAGAAATGTATGGAGTGGTTGAAAAATGAGTTTTAATGACTCCAACCTAAGTGTATGTAAACTTCCGACTTCAACTGTAGCTGTGATACTCCTGGTGTCGCCGATGAGAGTCTGAAGTGCTTTGGACATGATTCTACTTAAGCTAAACAGCTCCAAAAGGTGTTGGAGACCGGAGGCAGTGCGTGTGCGTGTATATGTTTGTTTCTGAGTGTGTGTGTGTATTAAGTCCAGCAGGAATGTATTTGGTTCAGGTAGGTCATCTGCCGTTGCCCAAGCCTGGCCTGGTCTCTCCTGGGGTTAGGCCCTGTTCGCTACTCTCTCCCACAGCAGACAGCCAGCCAGACTGAGTTATTGTACAGAACAGCAAAGGATGGGATGTGGGGCTGTTGGGGGGGGGACATCTGTCTACCTCGTCCCTCTCACCCCACATGCAAGGACAGTCCTATAAGTTATATTCTATATTCTCAGCCATGAGGTGTACTGCAGGCAATGTCAAGTTTCAAGTTTTATTGTCAGATGCACAAGTACTAAAAAAAATACAAATAAAAGAAGAACACGAGAAAGCAAGTGAGCGTACCACACTGAGTGGACAAAACATTAGGAACATCTGCTCTTTCCATCACATAGACTGACCAGGTGAATCCAGGTGAAGGCTATGATCCCTCAATTGATGTCACCTGTTAAATCCACTTCAATCCGTGTAGATGAAGGGGAGAAGAAGGATTTTTAAGCCTGGAGACAATTGAGACATGGATTGTCTCAATTGTCTTATGTTCTTGTTGTTTCCTGCACTCAGAGTATACCTGTTAGGGTCAACACCCGCGGGTAAATCTAAAAGCACAGCAATAACAAAGGATGGAAAACATCAGATAAGTGCTTTCTCACTCTATTATATAATGATACCACAGTATAGTATTAAAGTGATGCAGAATTCTGCTGAACAGAAACGTCTTTGTGTGTCTCTGCTGTAGAACCGAAAGTGAATCCGCACACTGGTATAATGTTCCCAAAGTATTCAATAAGGACAACATTTTGACCCCAAACGGTGTCCTCGTCTCTCAGTGATTGCCCTGGTTCCTTTGCCCTAGCTGTCCGTACAGCAGTTCACCTTCAGAGACGTCCAGTTCCATCATGTCCCCTGTCCTATCATGTCCCCTGTCCTATCATGTCCCCTGTCCTATCATGTCCCCTGTCCCATCATGTCCCCTGTCCCATCATGTCCCCTGTCCCATCATGTCCCCTGTCCCATCATGTCCCCTGTCCCATCATGTCCCCTGTCCCATCATGTCCCCTGTCCCATCATGTCCCCTGTCCTATCATGTCCCCTGTCCCATCATGTCCCCTGTCCCATCATGTCCCCTGTCCCATCATGTCCCCTGTCCCATCATGTCCCCTGTCCCATCATGTCCCCTGTCCTATCATGTCCCCTGTCCCATCATGTCCCCTGTCCTATCATGTCCCCTGTCCCATCATGTCCCCTGTCCCATCATGTCCCCTGTCCCATCATGTCCCCTGTCCCATCATGTCCCCTGTCCCATCATGTCCCCTGTCCTATCATGTCCCCTGTCCCATCATGTCCCCTGTCCCATCATGTCCCCTGTCCCATCATGTCCCCTGTCCCATCATGTCCCCTGTCCCATCATGTCCCCTGTCCCATCATGTCCCCTGTCCTATCATGTCCCCTGTCCTGTCGCCATGCAGAGGCAGCCAGGTAAGTAGGTTAGGCCCACAGCGATTCGATAGCCAATCACTTAGCCCCATGGAGTTGTGCCAAGAGAGTGTTTGAGCAGCCCCGGGGGTAGATGAGGTGTGTGTGTGTCTGTGTGTGTGAGAGAGTATGTGTGTGTGTGCGCTAAGGACTCTGAGTTCCCATAGTAGTAAAGGGACGTTTTTTTCCTGGCCATCACATCTTTATCCCCATCAGAGATGAGTTATACAGGCCGTCCTCCTCCTCTACACAGCTAATAACAGACAGCAGCCTAATGGGGATGAATGATGATGATGGGACTTGGTGTACTGTACGGTAGGGTGTACGGCTCTCCCTGCGTTTAGTGCTCTCGATTGCAGTTCTGCTTCACTGTTATGCTGCACTTGATCTGTGTCTAGTCCAAGCTGCAGCTTAGTGAAAAATGTAGTATTTTCTTCCATCCTGGGAGTCTCAAATGGTTTTGATGAGACTGCATAGATAAAACAAAATGACACCACAGAATAAGCACTGCAGTGACACCATACATGGGGAGTGAGTCCTAGGCACGTTTTCCTCCTTTTGGAGGCTCCTTTTACTACTTCCATCTCCTTTATCGGTGTCTTTTGAATGAGGCTGATTCTATTGGCTAATAACAGAGCCAAATATAGCCTCCATATATAACTCTGGCTAATACTGTCACTTAGACAAAGTGAATGAGGCCATATAATTGTAATCAACTGATTAAGTGATTCAAACATAACAGTGGAGGAGTAACACTACATTTTATGGGGTACATGTGGACTGTTACCCTCAGTACTGTGTGTTAGAGATAACACCTGTCCTCCAGGTCTCTCTGGTTAATTCTGTTTCATTGTAATTACGATATATACAGTGGGGCAAAAAAGTATCTAGTCAGCCACCAATTGTGCAAGTTCTCCCACTTAAAAAGACGAGAGAGGCCTGTAATGTTCATCATAGGTACACTTCAACTATGACAGACAAAATGAGAAAAAAAACAGACACATTTTGCTGGGCCCAGCTGACATTGAACTTGACAAGGTGTTGACAAGAAGGTGCAGAGCTTGTCTGTGCGGTGTGGTTGTTGAACCCTTACCTCGCTTGGATTCCAGGAAGCTGTGCTCTCTTTTCATGTAGCAGTCCTCACTTTTACGCTGTTGGCTTTGCACTGCTGCTTTGACTGTCGAGGCTGTCGGGTTGCCAATAAAGGGACGGAGTCTGTGTAGGGGCAGCTCTAGTTCACATCCTAACATCAGCTTGACAGGAGAGACTCCAGTGGTGGAGTGGTGGGCAGCTCTGTCGTGCAGCAGAGTTTGTGACATATACTCAGTGTCGGAGCCACCTTGACATGAGCTCTCAGTCCATTTTTCAGGGTTTGATTGAACCCCCCCAGGGCCATTCTTTGTGGTCAGAGTTGCAGGCAGTCCCCAGCGAGAAAGGAGCATATCCAGGGAGTGTATGGTGGCCCCTGATGTGACAGAGCCCATGGGTGTGACCTCTGGTCATTTTGAATGTAGGTCATACAGAACCACCAAGAAGCGTTTGTGATGTGGCACATTGTAGAGTTCACCGCAGATGTCCAGTTGGATATGTTCCCATGGACGGCAGCGCCAGGCCAGTGGCTGCAGTGGTGTTGGTGGAGGTCTTTCCACTGACAAGGCATGGAGCACAGTCACGTACGAGCCTCTCTGCTTCTGCTTCACAATGCCAAGGTTGTCCTCATGAGCCATGGCCAACACTCGTCCTCTGAGGCTGCTTGGTATGATGGTGCAGTTTCCGCGAGCCTGACATGTGTCATTCCAGCACGACAGCTCATGTTTGAAACCTGGCATATGGTTGGAGTTCCGACGGGAGCTGTGCTGGCCAATGATTGGCTACGTATTCCCGCAAGGTCGTGAAGATGGGGTCGTTGGCTGATTCTTGGGTCAGATCTTGAGCGACACTCTGTGTGCGAGAGGTGAGTGTGGGAGCTGGATGAGGTCCTCCTCGGAGTCGACCTGAGCACAGGTGGAGTCTGGGGGAACTGAGCGCGAAAGGAGGTTGGCTACCACATGGTCCCTGCCCAGCGTAAACTGCAGCTTAAAGTTATATTGCTGAGGGCGGTACACGCGGAGGGGCTTGTGACCCGACTCGGAGGTCGACATCAATGCTGTGAGGGCCTGGTGGTCGGTGCGTAGAGGTAAATGTGCCACCGCTCGCAGGCCCAGACGCGTGTTAGTGCCTCCCTCTCTCCAACTGAGTACTTCTGTTCAGTGGGGCTCAAAGTGCAAGATGCAACACCGTCCTGAAGCTGACAGAGGACCGCTGCCACTGCTGTGGCTGACGTGTCACAGGTGACCAGGTGAGTTTAAAGTTGGCCAGGACAGGTGAAGTGGTCAGCAGTTATTTGAGAGAGGGGACAGCCTGTGCACAGTCGGGTGTAAAGACCCAGTACACCTGCTTCAACAGCTGAAGCAGAGGGGACGTGATGGCCGAGTACTGGGACAGGAAACGCATGTAATAACCCGTCATTTGCAGAAATGAGGCAAGTTGTGTAGCAGATGTCGGTTCTGGGACATGATGGATGGCTTCCACGCTTGACTGCAGCGGTGAGAGCCCTAGGGCTGACACGCAGAACCTGACAAAGTCTATCTCTGGCACCGAGAACAGGCACTTCTCAGTGTTGAGTGCGAGGTTGTATTGGCTGAGCGCTGCAAAGGCTGCTTGCAGATGTTCATCATGGACGGCAGAGTTGGGGCCATGGATGACGATGTCGCCCAAGTAGACAGCCACTCCAGAGACCCCGGCAAGGATGGTGGACATTATCTTCTGGAAACAGCTGGGGGCTGAACTGAGGTGTATGGAAACTCCCTCTCTGGGTGTAGGGGAACTTGCAAAAGTCCAGCTTTGTGAAGAGCGTCCACCCGTAGAAGTGAGTGGTCAGTTCCTCCATAGTCAGCAGTGGGTACTGATCAGGTATGACGGCCTTGTTGGCCGCTTTCAGATCCAAGCAGACCCGCAGCTCTCCAGACTTATTTTTAGCGATGACCAAGTTGGACACCCATTGGGAAGGCATCCACCAGCTCCATGAATCCATCCTCCAGCAGCTTCTGTAGATCCTTAATGACCTCCTCACGTAAAGTCAGTGGAATATGGCGTAGAGGTTGAACGACTGGGGTCACCGTAGGGTCGAGGAGGGGATTATGTGTGAACGCTGTCAGGGCACCTACAACGTTGAAGAGGGTGGGTCATTGCTCTTGCTATGGAGAGGTGACATGCAGGATTGTTGAGCCACTGTTGTCCAACAGAGAGAACCCCAGGCTGGTGAACAGGTCTAGACCTAAGATATTAGTGCCCTGCCGTGGGATGTGGAAGGGGAACCGAGTGCAGGTCTTGTTGCCATACTGCACTGGTGAGTGTATAAAGCCAACGTCATCAATCACTGAGCACCCATATTCGTACAGGCTAAGGCTGGGTGGCTGGAGAGGCAGGTGGGACAGGAGCTGGTGGTAGGTAGCCTACATGTTAGAGTGCTCAATCTAGTAAACCGCTATAGTTTTATAGCTATAGTTTTAGTAGGCTGTTGTAGCCCATTATAAAATGTGGAGAGCAGCTTGACATGGGACACACACACACACACACACACATAGCCCCCGGTCTCCAGGATCCCAAGATAATTTGTTAATGTAGTCTACTAGGCTATAGTTGTTAGAAGGATAGTGGTCATAAGGGGGAAACACTACTGTTAGTAAAGCATTATGGATAAGATTGTTAATAGTTGCCCTTATACACACTTTTTTTTGCAAGGTGTTTGCCTAGGCTACGCAGCATACCGTTGTAGTGAATTTAGGGGGCAGACTGACCAGCCTACGAAATGCTCTGAGACCAGGTTGCAGCGAAAGGGGACCCTAGTTTTATTCACATTCAGTGGCAGTGCCAAGAAGGTTTGCTGATTGTGTTCATAACACACCATGGCAATTAGAAGAGTATATGCCTGTAGTCTGAAATTGCCATGGGGAAACTTGGTGTGTGTGTGTGCGAGTTATTAGATTAGATTGATAAGAGTGGGGTGGCAGGGTAACCTAGTGGTTCGAGTTTTGGACTAGTAACCGAAAGGTTTCATGTTCAAATTCCCAAGCTGACAAGGTACAAATATGTCGTTCTGCCCCTGAACAGGCAGTTAACCCACTGTTCCTAGGCTGTCATTGAAAATAAGAATTTGTTCTTAACTGACTTGCCTAGTTAAATAAAGGTCAAATAAATAAAAAGAGTGAGTGCGCAGTGACTCTTGTTTGAGCTAACGTATTAGATCATTAGATTGATAAGAGTGGCAGAGACGCTTGTTTGAGCTAACGTATTAGATCATTAGATTGATAAGAGTGGCAGAGACGCTTGTTTGAGCCAACGTATTAGATCATTAGATTGATAAGCGTGAGCGTGCAGTGACGCTAGTTTGAACGAACGTATTAGATCATTAGATTGATGTTTGTTTGCCCCCTACTTTTTACACACACACCTAACCAGCCCGTCTCGACCTGTATGCAACCACTTTCTCTTTCTGGAAATAATCTGCGGCACAACCTATTACAGGTCCCAATACTTATAACAACATGGTTATTATGTGTTAAAAGAGCAAGGATTTCCTTCTTACTAAAGCCAATTCTAAAGTTTAGTTTCATCAGGTCATTTAACTCAGGCATTTCAACGGTGGCGTGTGCCAGCAACAGGGAGCCAGGAAGACATGCACTTAACCAAATCCCCTACATTAATCTTGAGATATAACTAAGACTTTATTTTCAACATTTTGACACTTATTCTCGAAATTACTTAGAATTTATTCCCGAAATATTGCCACTTTTTGCCCGTTTTTTTTTCAAGTACTATCATGCAAAAAAAAATACAACCAAGTACTACCACCTGCTGCTGTTTATTTTCTCTTTTCTCTTCACTAAGCCCTAATAGTCTTATGTACATTTCAGTCATGCTGAACAAAAAGGTAAGTTCCTAAAAATAATTCCTCAAAGATGTGTCTTCTGAGGTGAAGTATCAATGTCTCTCACCATCTCTCTGAGGATGTATGACACTATCTCCTAACTATTCCAGGGGTGGATATAGGAATGGACCTGCTGCTGTCATGTGGGTGTAAATAAGGAAATGAAATACACAGGAGCTGGAATGCATTGTACATTGGCAGGTACTTTCTCTACCTGGCAAACTCATCTTTGTTGATATTGTCTGCTCTTGTTGGACTCCTTCTGATTGTTTCTTCCGTTAGATGTGGAGACAAAGACCGTGGCAGGATGCTTGGTGGTGTCTTGAAAGGACATTAGGTCTTGAGGTTCACAAATGTATTCATATCACAGCAGGACTAGACTTTGACCCCATTTGGTACTATGCAAAATACCAATAAATATGCATAAGATTTTTTTTTAAATTATTATTATTTTTTTTTAAAGAGATCGAGAGACGGAAAAAGAAAGAGGGAGAAGACAGAGAGCCTTTCCTTTAATGTACCTACCTGAATGAACATGACCAAAATACCACTGCCACACACTTTATGAAGGTGCGCATTCAGTCACAGTCAATATCATGTAGGCATCCACTCGCTTCCTGACCATCAATGTCTTTTATATCCTGGCTTGGTCCACCGCACAGGACTGCCCAGGTTACATACCTTAAATTCTAATCTGGACGGGGACCAGTCACTGGGAGACTGTGAGAGAGATAGAGAGACACCTGGCCAGTGTGCATAGAAAGAAGATAAATACCGCTGTATACTTTAGCGATGTTTCCGACTGGACCGTTTCAGCTGGCTCTTGTGAGAGTGACAGGCCCATGACACAACACTAACGTGGAATGGACATCTCTCTAAAATGCAAATAGTTTTTGTTTTTGCAGGAAAAGCCGGGGGCTGGAATGGAGAAAAAGAAATAACAGCACACTGACTGCTGTAGCAATGTTTGGACCGGAAAGGTCAAAGATACCTGGCTGGCTAAGTGGAGAGTGATAGGCCCTCAAAGCACGGGGCCAATGACACAACACGAACATCTCCATTTCAGACATTCCCTGCATTCATGGAAATCCCAAACTATTAGCATTTTAGAGAGAAGAGCCATCGTGTTGGGTCACAAGGTGTTGTTGTTCTGCTAACTAAGGGACAGGTGAAGATGGGAGGGTTGGCCTACAGTACCGGCATGTCATCTATATTTGATCCAATGAAAGGGTCTGTTCCAGCATCAATAAACAGGACAGTCACTGATGCAGAGGAGAAAGTTGAGAAACACAATATACTGTGTTTAGAGATGCTTGATTACTAGCGTGGTCGGTGGACTGAAAGGTTAAAGAGAAGGCCAAATGTCATTTAAAAATACATTAAACTCATGACGGGGACAGATAGTTTTACAGGTGAACGGTTTTCTCTGAGTCAGTAGTCATGGGTGGAGAGAGATCTTGCTGGCGCCACCACCCACCCACACAGTACAAACACACCAAGTCCACAATCTCATTCAATCAAATGTTCAATGCAGTATTTAGGCCCATGTTACACAATGTCCTCAACAGTGGTTGCTGTTGTTAAAGGTCACAATAGTGTGAACCGATGCAATGATAAATGAATTGTATCACCTGTTCAGCCGTTGTTAGGGGCTCAGAACAAGAAGGAGTCATCCTTTTCAATGAGCAGGATTCCTTTGTGGGTTCCTGACTTGGCCTTCTCCATTGGGGACCAGAATCATACTCAGATTCCAACAGCCAGGTCTCATTTCTACAGACTTCCTTCAGAGTTCAACACCATCCTCACAAAACAGCACCAATATAGTCATGTCAAATGTAAATTCCCCTTTCCAAGAATCGTCTCTCGGATTTATGGAATAAATTCATGCATTACCTTAAATGGAAATATTTTTACAGTCTCCAATGGGTGGGTTAGATAACAACCGTCCAGCGCGTAATTTAATGCAAAATGCTCATTCAGTCCGAGGTAGAATATTTCTGAGGTTTCCTTTTTAGAGTTTAACCTTGGTCTTTGGTTGTAGTCTTGGGCTTAATTTATTGTTTTGACTGGGTCCTTTCTATGCTTTAAGATTTCGGGGAAATAGTCTTCATTCCTGATCAGTCTCGTCCAATACCTCTGGTTGTGGGGGTTTTCGTGTGCAGGCAGCCTGGCCTCTCTTGGATCCAGCGTCTGGAAAGGCCTTGCAGGGGGAATGAAGCTCTGTGTTTTTTGTTAATGCTCCAGTACCCCCCCCCCTTTTTCGAAGGGGAAACGTTATGCTATATCACATTCCCCAGGTTGGCATCTCTCCTGACATATGCCCCTCCAGTGGCACTTCTTTAACAAGGTGTCTGAGTCTCTGGGTCAAATGACACCCTCTGAGCCCTATCCCCCTCCTAGTGCATGTAGTCAACTAAGCCTTATAGGGACAATCTGAAGTTGATACAATACATTCTTGGACTTAACAAATTCATTACACAAGTATATACCCATTGATTCTTGACGAATATAGCATATAAATGCCTCACGAGCTCAGTTCAACTGTCGTACCCCATCAGAACCCCAAATAGAAGATTGTTCTACTCCAATGTCTGTAAACATTGTACACGTAAACAAACACTATAGCCTCAAAACATGCTTAGAAATGATGTTGATATCTTGGATGGTCAGTGGTTATATTTCTCCAGACTCGTCCCTCAGCTTTTAACCAGAAAAGAGGCAGTGGGACTGCTTTGTTATTGTTTCAACTACAGATTGCCCCTTTAAAAGGTCTCTGCTCAATAGTAGTACATTTACAATAGGGGATGTTGTCCAAATTATGTGCACTACAAGAAATAGTGGGCTCTGGTCAAAAGTAGTGCCCTATAAAAAAAAAGAATAGGCGGTCGTTTTTGCCCGAGAAGATGAGGAAGGACAAGCAGCACAAGAGCAACAAACCCCAGGTCTCAGTAGCCCAGTCAGGCGTGTGGAAGAAGCCAGTGACTGTTTTCTAATACTTCATCATCCAGAGAGTTTCACCAGCGGCACACGCTCCCTTGGCTCCACTGTAAATGCAAGAACTCAACTCTGCTATATAGAGACTTTGATTGTGTTTGTCTTTAGTAAAAGAAAGTAAATACTATTTCCACATATGACCGCCAAGCACTTCTGGACATCAGATCGACAGTTACTAATCTTGATTTAGACTTCAAATACGACTTCAACTCCGACTTCGCTGTTCATACCGGACCCTATTCCTTGTTCCGTGGGATACCAAAACATGGGAGATGAGGTGGAGTCCTGGTGAAATTGAGGCGAAGAGAAGAACGAACGACACTCCCCTCCGTTCGATTGACAAATGTCACTTGAGAACAAGACGGATGAGATTCGTTCAATATTCTCCTATCAGAGACACTTGAAAAGCTGCCATATTATATGTGGTTGGATGATGGCGCTGTGCACGTGGTACTCTTGTGGATTCTCCATGCAGCGGCAGGATCGGACGGTGGCTTCGGGGAAGTCAAAAGGAGGTGGAGTGTGTTTTTTAATAAATAACAACTGGTGTGCTGCTTCAAGTGAAGGACATCTCAAGCTTTTGATCACCTGATATAGACTACCTCATGGTAAGCTGCAGACCCTTTAATCTACCAAGAGAGTTCTCATCCGTAAATATCACCACGGTCTACATCCCTCCACAAGCCGTTTATGGAGCCATAAACAAACAACAAACCGTTCACCCAGAGGCAGTGTTTCTGGTGGGCGGAGACCTTAACGTGGGGAGACTTAAAACCGTTCCACCTCACTTCTACCAACATGCCTCTGCGCGACTAGGGGCGCTAAAACTCTACACCACTTTAATTCTACCCACAGAAATGCATACATGGCCCTCCCTTCGGCAAATCTGACCATGACTTCATTGCCTTGTTTCCTGTTTACAAACAAAAGCTCAAAAAGGAAGTACAAATGATGCACTCAATACAGAAGTGGTCGGATGACACAGACACGAGGCTACAAGTCTGTTTTGCTAGATCCCAGCCTGGGATCTTTTTTTTCTGGGATTCCTCTGATAGCATTGAGGAGTTTACAGTCACGGGTTTCATCAAAAACGTGCATACACAACGTAGTCCCCACAGTGGCGATATGAACGTATCCAAACCAAAAACCATGGATTACAGGCAATATATGGGCTAAAGGCTAGAGCAACCACTTACAAGGAACGGGACATGGACACATACAAGAAAGCCCACTACGATCAAACATGAAAAATGACAATATAGGATCAAAAAGGTGGAATCCTATTACACGGGCTCTGATGATCGTCGTATGTGGCAGGGTTTGCAGACGATAACCGATTACAATTGGAAACCCAGCAATGGGTCTCAATTGTATTTCACACTGCCCACTCCCACCTGGACAAGAGGGGAAGTAACTATGTGAGAATGTTGTTCATAGACTACAGCTCAGCGTTCAACACCATAGTCCCCTCCAAGCTCATCACCAAGCTGGGGAACCTGGGACTGAACCCCTTCCCCTCTGCAACTGGATCCTGAACTTCCTGACAGTGCGGCCCCAAGTGGCGAGAGTAGGCAACTACACCTCCTTCATGCCAACATTCAACATGGGGGACCCTCAGGGGTGTGTGCTTAGTCCTCTCCTGTACTCCCTGTTCACCCACAACTGTGTGGCCACGCACGACTCCAACACCATTATCAAGTTTGCTGACTACACAACGGTGGTAAGCCAGATCACCGATAACGATGAATTAGTCTACAGGGAAGAGGTCAGAGACATAGCAGTGTTGTGCCAGGACAACAACCTCTCCCTCAACGTCAGTAAGAACAAGGAACTGATCGTGGACTACAGGAGAAAAAGGGGAGAGAACGCCATCCAGATCAATGGGGCTTTTGTGGAGCGGGTTGAGAGCTTCAAGTTCCTTGGCGCCCACATCTCTAAGGACTTAACATGGTCCGCACACACCCGCACAGTTGTGAAGATGGCGCATCACAGCCTCTTCCCCCTGAGGAGGCTGAAAAGATTTGGCATGGGCCCTCAGATCCTCAAAAAGTTATACAGCTGCGCCATCGAGAGCATCTTGACTGGCTGCATCACCGCTTAGTATGGTAAATGCACGGCCAAAATGCCCCGCCGACACTATATACACAAAAGTAGACACCCCTTCAAATAATTGGGTTCAGCTAATTCAGCTACACCCGTTGCTGACAGGTGTATAAAATTGAGCACACAACCATGCAATCTCCATAGACAAACATTGGCAGTGGAATGGTCTTACTGAAGAGCTCAGTGACTTTCAATGTGGCACCATTCAACAAGTCAGTGCCACCTTTCCAACAAGTCAGTTTGTCAAAAATATGCAATGCGAGAGCTGCCCTGGTCAACTGTAAGTGCTGTTATTGTGAAGTGGAAACATCTAGGAGCAACAACGGCTCAGCTGCAAGGTGGTAGGCCACACAAGCTCACAGAACGGGACCGCCGAGTGCTGAAGCACAAACGTAGCACTTAAAAATAGTCTGTCCTCGGTTGAAACACTACTACCAACTGTCAAACTGCCTCACAAGAAGTGTTTGTTTGGAGCTTCATGAAATGGGTTTCCATGGCCGAGCAACTGCACATAAACCTAAGATTACCATGTGCAATGCCAAACGTCAGCTGGAGTGGAGTAAAGCTCGCAGCCATTGGACTCTGAAGCAGTGGAAATGCTTTCTCTGGAGTGATGAATCACGCTTCACCATCTGGCAGTCTGATGGATAAATCTGGGTTTGGCAGATGTCAGGAGAACGCTACCTGCCCGAATGCATAGTGTCAACTGTAAAGTTTGGTGGAGGAGGAATAATGGTTTGGACTAGGCCCCTTAGTTCCAGTGAAGGGAAATCTTAAAGCTACAGCATACAATGGCATTCCAGACGATACTGTGCTTTCAACTTTGTGGCAACAGTTTGGGGAAGGCCCTTTCCTGTGCACAAAGCGAGGTCTATACAGAAATGGTTTGTCGCGACAGGTGTGGAAGAACTTGACTGGCCTGCACAGAGCCCTGACCTCAACACAATCAAACACCTTTGGGATGAATTGGAACGGCGACTGCAAACCAGGCCTAATCGCCCAACATCATTGCCTGACCTCACTAATGCTCTTGTGGCTGAATGGAAGCAAGTCCCCGCAGCAACGTCCCAACCTCTAGTGGAAAGCCTTTCCAGAAGAATGGAGGCTGTTATAGCAGCAAAGGGGGAACAACTCCATATTAATGCCCATGATTTTGGAATGAGACGTTCGACGAGCAGGTGTCCACATACTTTTGGCCATGTTAGTGCATCTACCTCAAAGACCTCTGACCTCTGGTATTCCCTGTATATACTGTAGCTCCATTGTGTATTTTATTCTTATTCCTTGTGTTACTATTTTATTTCTAGACTCTGCATCGTCGGGAAGGGCTGGTAAGCAAGCATCTCACGGTAAAGTCGACACCATTTGCATTCAGCGCATGTGACAAATCCAATGTGATTTGAAGAATCACATTTTCATTACAGAGAGGAGAAGACGAAGGAGGGGAAGAGAGGAAAAACCTGCTGGTGAAAAATACATCTCAGAAAGTGGCAGTGAAATATCGTCTGTGACACGAGTACATTTATACAGGTTAACCCTATTAAAAGAACAGGGGCCCTGTCTACCTCTGTTTGACTTTAACTACCCCCTCTTTTTTTCACCAAGAGGCCATTAGAATACGAAGACTCAGATGAGCAGATAGACTGTCAGCAACACAGCTCCGGTAGTAAGGAACAGGGCACTGTGACAGAGAGGGTCACAGAGACCTAGAAAGACAGACGAGGTAGTAAAAGCACAGTACACATGGCTCAGATTCAGCGAATGCACTCACCGTTTAATTCAGGCTATTGAAATAATAGTGCTGGATGTTGCACCAAGGTCATACTGCTTTATGATAGGCTACAGAGACCTAGAGTGGCATTTCTCCTCAGATCTCGCTCTCTCCTCTTTGAGCTCACTCTCTCCAACTCATGAATAACCCTAATATCAACACAAATGGGCTCCCTTCTTATGGACATGCTCTGGTGACCCTATTGCCATGGCCTATAGCAGCCCCTATAGCAGTGCTTTGGCAAAAAAACGAAACGTGCACCCAGGGGGAGCCCCAGGACCGACTTTTGGGAAGCTATAGGGAAAAAGAGAAAGACACAGTCACCAAGGGGCGATTAGGTTAGGTGCGCTATCCCATCCCTTCTAATTGGGCATGGACACAGGCACACACACACAGCTCCTGCCCCGTACTGCCAGGTTGTTCCTTATCACACAGGGGACTTGGCCAGGTTGTGAGGACTCAAGGCTAGGGGTTAGAGGTCAGACACGTGGCCCACTCCACATCCTGGTCCTCCTATGCCGCTCCACACCTCCCCGGCCACACAGGGTTAAGAGCACACAAGGAGGAAGGCTGTATTTCGTAACATGTCAAATGGGTGGGGGTGAGGGTAGATCAGAAGCAAGGTCAAACTAAAATACCTTTACAAAGTCACTGGAAAGGGTGTGTGTGTATTGGGAGGAGGAGGGGGGGGGGTCACAGGTCATTGGAATGCTAAATGTGCAGTAAAACCATGGAGCAGGAATGTGTGTGTGTTACAAGTTATTTACATTATATGCAGCAGGAAATGGGCAGGAAAACTCATCTGAAGGGTTGAGGGAAGCAGCATCAAAGCCCTGTAGAGCCCAAGGTAAACTGTAATGTTATCCGACCCCAAAAAAAAAAATATATATATCGTAAAAGTAGCCATCCTTCCCAGCCAACCTGATGTAGCTCAGACACACGCATACTGTGTTTTTTAGGAGAGCAGAAGGATTAGTCTGCTAGTTGTAACCTCCGTCAGCCCGTCCACAAGGGCAGAGAACATGGCGGTGGCGGAGCATGATAACGTAATTACCTCAAATCTCATCCCCAGCAGTCACGTGACCGATGGATGGACGTTCAGACAGACAGCAGCAACCATGAGTGGCATTTCCTGCCCAGAGCTAGCCACAGCAAGGTCAAGCCAGGGAATGTTAAGTATTCTGCTGGTGTTGCTGGGCTGGAGAGAGGAGTGGCATCGTCTTGTCCGACCCTCTCCAACCACCGCTAGGATGGTTTAACCATAGTCCAAAACCTGTACACGTATGCACGGCAATGTTCTAGCATGTTGGACGGTTGGATTTCATACTTTTCGAATTCTCAGTGCACTCAAGCAATTTCTTCAACCGTCGACCCATTTAAATGAATAGAGGACGTGTACCGGAGCCGCGTTGGTTGGGAATTGTGGTGAGGTGTGCGTTCGGGCTTTGTGTCCCCTGCGGAGGGCGGTCTCGGAGCCAGTAGCTATTGTATATGTCACAATGGGACGGCGGACAAATCGCGTCTCATCATCTGGGGACTATGACTTTATGCTTAAGCTGTTTTTGTATTCTCAGCTGATAATTCGATCAAGCTAATACAGTAGCTAGCTCCTTATATTTCAATTTCTTGACTGTTTCATGTCTATTTGTTTTTTGTTGTTCTGCACAATATTGTGAGAGCTTGTGACCAACCAGTGGTGGAAAAAGTACCCAGTTGTCATACTTAAGTAAAAGTAAAGATACCTTCATAGAAAATGACTCATGTAAAAGTGAGTCACCCAGTAAAACACTACTTCAGTGAAAGTCTAAAAGTATTTGGTTTTTAATATACCGAAGTATCAAAATAAAATATAATTGCTAAAATATACTTAAAGTATCAAAAGTAAAATTCTTTAGATTAGGCAAACCAGATGTCACAATTATATATATATATATTTTTTAATTTACGGATAGCCAGGGGCATGCTACAACAATTTACAAACGAAGCATTTGTGTTTTCGTGAGTCCACCAAATAAGAGGCAGTAGAGATGACCATGACCAGGGATGTTCTCTTGATTAGTGTGTGAATTGGACAATGTTCCTGTCCCGCTAAGCATTCAAAACGTAACGAGTACTTTTAGGTGTCAAGGAAAACATACGGAGTAAAAAGTACATCATTTTCTTTAGGAATGTAGACAAGTAAAAGTAGTCAAAAATATAAATAGTAAAGTACAGAAACCCCCAAAAATCGACTTACATCGTTTTAAAGTATTTTTACACCACTGGTTGTGACCCACCATTGGCCAGCCACTGGCACGGCTACAGTAGGTAGTCTAACTGAAGCATGGTGCCTCTCACCTGCTTTACATTAGCAGCAGCAGCAGCAGCAGCAGCAGCTCAGACTCGGGCCAGGCCGTGGCTGGGCGACCAGGCTCATAGTGGAACATTAACTCTCCTTCCTGTTCCATATGAGAAGTTAAGCATGAACCCAGAAGAGCAGTAAAAGGCGGCTTGCAGGCCAAACTCTGCTCCTGGTCACACACATGGCAAATCTACATCATTTACCCTAACAAAACCACTACATTAAAGCAGAGAGGCTAGTCTGGTCTTAAATGCCACCCTAATCTTTGTGTAGTGCACTACTTTTGACCAGAACCACCTTATTGCATCCCCATATAGTACACTATGACATAAGACCAGAACCACCCTATTTTACCAGAGCCCATGGCTCTCAGTTGATGGAATAGGAAAGGAGCGATACATTCAAAAAGAGAGGCAAGGAGGTTCGATTGTCACTAGTTCGATTTCACCACAGCTATGTGTTCCTTGCGTCAATCTGGTGAAATGACTGTGAAATGGCTGGGTGAAGGCAGATCATATCCTGCCTGACTGTTTTAACTGACAGGGTTGGAATGGAGAAGAGAGGAAGCCCTACAGACTGACTCAATGTGCATCCCAAATGTCACCCTATACAGTGCACTACTTTTGACCAGACCAATATGGGCCCTGGTTACAAGTAGTGCACTATATGGGGAAAAGGATGCCATTTGGAATACAACTATGGTGCTTAAATAAAGACAGAGTCAGGGACTTAATCGAGCTTTAATACCAGTTTTCACAACTTCTGCTGGAGAGCTGTTTTTATGATTCCAGTCATGTGAAGTCACACTGGCTGGCTCTGTCTACTCAGCTGCTGTTATATCAGATATGAGGAAAAGTTGGCTTTGGGCACAGATACAGGATCAGCTTACCCTCTCCAGATACTGATATTAACTATAGGGGAACAACGCTAAACTGACCTTAGATCAATGTAAAAGGGGAAACTACTGCAGCAGCTACTGTGTTCCATTGTCTCTCCTCCCTTTTCGGCTTACTGCTCATTCCTCACCATAGTCAAGGTTTTCATAACACATTCTGGGTGGATCTCTCTCAAGCTGTTTAAAGTAACTTCCTCTCATAATCTTCTCTCCTTAAATCTCAAAAGCATACGGTGGCGTGCTGGTTTCCTCTCCATCTCGGTAGTTGCCCTTCTTGCATGAACAGTCACACTTGCCTTTGCTTACCAGCGCCGACTTTGCTGACCGCTGCTTTACTAAGGACATTCCTGTTGCTTACTATAACTTTGATGTGTGGTTGTCTCACCTAGCTACCTTTAAGATGAATGCGCTAACTGTAAATCGCTCTGGATTAGAACATCTGCTAAATGAGAAAAACGAGTCAAATGTAAATAGTCGGAGTTGGGTTCCTCGCCTCCACGGACATTAAACAACTGGGACACGTGAAAATCCCAGTGTGCATCCTCCATGTTGCGTTCACCTGCCCAAGCCAATGGTTGAGGAGTTCTTAAAACGCAGCAAGCGCAGAGAGGAATACAAACACAGCTGCAAACATCAAAGGGAATGTGTGCCTTATGACAAAAAGGTACATTTATTATCCGTACATGTTCACACCATTGGTCATCAGACATGTTGACGTCAATGACTTGGGACCATCATCCATCACCCTTACTACTTTACCTGGATCCCTGGGCATTTCTCAACATTTCTCAACCCCTTTTCGCCCTTACTTTCCAATACTCCCGCAATCACAACATACAGTACTGTACGACAGAGAATTAACCTATTCTTGGAAATGTGGGTTCACATTCCAGTTCAAAATGACACTATGTCTTGATGATGGATAGTTTTAGATTAGCTATAGCTGTCAGGTCATGTGCGTTTCCTTTTTATTGGAGGGATAAACCTGATGGGCTGAAGTCACATTGGCCCTGTGTTAGACGTTCCCTTCGTTCATATGTGAATGGATTCCGACAGCTTCTCAGAAATAGCTTTGTTTTGGTTGTTCATGGCATTCCAAGGTTCAAAGTTCGCTCAGGAGAGACAGTTGTTTTGAAGTGGTAGGTTAGAGAGGAAGAGAGGAGAGGCCTGGTCAGTCACATGGCTGGGGTTAATCTCCATGCCTAATCCCTAACCCCTCACCTCTTGGCCTTCTTCTCCTTCATGATCTTCTTGCTCTCCTCTCTCCGCCGTTTGTTGACGGGGTTTCGTGGATCGGAGATCTCAAACGTGTCTTCGTCCTGCATGTTGGCATCCTTGACTTTCCTGGTTTGCTCGTCAAACTGGAGAACATGGGCCATCCTAAAATCAGAGAAAGAGGAGGTTCAAAGAACAGCAAATAGAGCACTGTGATGTGAACTCTGTAAATCACATCTGGTGATATGGAACTCTCCATCTCTCCATCTGTTCCTCTCCATCAATTCAAATAGAATCACATTCCCTTTGAAGCCGGTGTTCTGTCACAACGGGCATTTATGGTATCAAGATGCCATGGTGGTGAGTGATGGCATTGTATTGATGATAAAGGAATAGGCTACAACACAGCAACGCGCACCCTATCACATTAGTGTAAGAATACAAACATGGTACAAAATACAGGGTTGAAATGGTCTGTTCTCTTAGGGAGGAGCAGGAAGAGGATGGAGAGGAATATGAGGAGGAAGATGACTGATATGCATGTGGAAGCATCCTTGGCTGTTCTCTTGTCCTTTGTGGACTAGCAGCAAGCAGCACCTCCCCAAAACAGAGAAAAAGGGAGAACGGCAGAATCTGAAGAGATTGTTGGGTTTAAAAAGGCAACTGACTTCACGATTCAACATCTATCAACACTTTGACAAAAAAACCCTGACATGTTACCTCGTAGGCCAAGCGTGTCAGTGTAACAGTTATCGATCAAACTCCCAGTATATAGATACAGTGAGAGCAGGAATCCCAGGGGAGACAGCAGAGAGTGGAGAGAGAGAGGACTTCAAGAGGGGTGAGGCAGGTCTCCGGTGTCCATCACGCAGACACATCTGCCCGGCGCAGAAGGATTTGCGCTACATGCATAACGCTCTGACAGTGTCTTGACACGCCCCACCTGTTTGGAGGGTTCTGATGAAGGCCATGCGTCACCAGGGGCCACGGGGCTGCAACCCCCGGGGAATTTAAAACAAGATAAAAGGGAAGATGCTATCACCAATTCACAGAAGCCGAGAGACGGAGACAAAGCCAAGCCAGACGAAGAGCTTCAGGCCCAAATCTCTTTGACTGTTTGCGCTATTACTGTGATGTACTACTATTACAGGTAGTTAGTTAAAGCCCTATCTTGTCCGAATCTGCCATATCTATCATTTTTACTTGGCGGGAAGATTATTATTCCAGTCCCAAAAACCTACCGTTTTTTTAATATATATTTTTTTAATACAAACTCCCAGGTCCTTTGATAATATTTATCTAGTGTGAATCGTCATCACTGTGTTTTGAGGGATATTACAGAGTTGTACGGTGCTGCACCCAGTTTGGGCAAGAACATGAGAACAAATTGATGCAAAGAGCTATGTACAAAGTGCTACAAAGTGTCATGCAAACAAAGTCCTATCCGTTTTGTCATATATCAACGTTCCCAGTGACTATTTGTCTTTTTTTAAAGATGAAGTAAATGATAGTGTGCCAATGAATTGATAAATTGCCGAATACATCAGTTAATTAAAATGTCTGCATGCAGTTTATGGTTCTTATTGATACTATTTATACTTTCTCCTAACTGAAAGCCAATATTAGGCTATTCCTAGACAAGTTGAAATACACTACATGGTCAAAAGTATGTGGACACTTGCTTGTCAAACATCTCATTCCAAAATCAAGGGCATTAATATGGAGTTGGTCCTCCCTTTGCTGCTATAACAGCCTCCACTCTTCTGGGAAGGCTTTAATATGGAGTTGGCCCCCCCCTTTGCTGCTATAACAGCCTCCACTCTTCTGGGAAGGCTTTAATATGGAGTTGGCCCCCCCCTTTGCTGCTATAACAGCCTCCACTCTTCTGGGAAGGCTTTAATATGGAGTTGGCCCCCCCCTTTGCTGCTATAACAGCCTCCACTCTTCTGGGAAGGCTTTAATATGGAGTTGGCCCCCCCCTTTGCTGCTATAACAGCCTCCACTCTTCTGGGAAGGCTGTTCACTAGATGTTGGAACATTGCTGCAGGGACTTGCTTCCATTCAGCCACAAGAGCATTAGTGAGGTAGGGCACTGATGTTCGGCGATAACCCCATTGAACAGGGGGCCTGAGGTCAGGGCTCTGTGCAGGCCAGTCAAGTTCTTCCACACCGATCAACAAAATATTTCTGTATGGACCTTGATTTGTGCACGGAGGCATTGTTATGCTGAAACAGGAAAGGGCCTTCCCCAAACTGTTGCCACAAAGTTAAAACCACAGAATCATCTAGAATGTCATTGTATGCTGTAGCGTTAAGACTTTCCTTCACTGGAACTAAGGGGCCCGAACCATGAAACACAGCCCCAGACCATTATTCCTCTATATTCCACTATGCATTGGGGTAGGTAACGTTCTCCTGGCATCCGCCAAACCCAGATTTGTTTGCCGGACTGCCAGATGGTGAAGCGTGATTCATCACGCCAGAGAACACGTTTCCACTGCTCCAGAGTCTAATGGCGGTGAGCTTTACACCACTCCAGCCGATGCTTGTTATTGCACATGGTGATCTTAGGCTTGCATGCGGCTGCTCGGCCATGGAAACCCATTTCATGAAGCTCCCGATGAACACTTCTTGTGCTGACAATGCTTCTAGTGGCAGTTTGGAACTCGGTAGAGAGTGTTGCAACAGAGGACAGATGAATTTTACGCGCTATGCGCTTCAGCACTCGGCGGTCCCATTCTGTTTGTGTGGCCTACCACTTCGCGGCTGAGCTGTTGTTGCTCCTAGACGTTTCCACCTCAAAATAACAGCACTTACAGTTGACTGGAGCAGCTCTAGCAGGGCAAAAAATTGACAAACTGACTTGTTGGAAAGGTGGCATCCTATGACGGTGCCAGGTTAAAAGTCCCTGAGCTCTTCAGCAAGGCCATGTTGGTCTATGGAGATTGCATGGCCGTGTGCTCAATTTTATACACCTGTCAGCAACGGGTGTGGCTGAAATGGCCAAATCCACTCATTTGAAGGGGTGTCGACATACTTTTGTATATATAGTGTATTTCATAGCGGTTTAGATGGTACAATGAATCTCTACACATTGCTTGTTTTGTCATATAAACTGACATTAGGCAAACTATTATAATTTTTGCAACCAGGAAATGGCGGAGCGATTCCTGCATATTTCAACCAGTTTAGCTGGCAGCCGTTTTGCACCGTTCATGCCTAGAACAGCCTCCAGTCTTCCATCATAACAGTACATCAAAATAATTTGAAAAAAAGATTTACAGGGGGCAATTTCATAAAAACTAATCCCGTCCGAATCGGACAATGGAAAAAACAGACAAGCCTGGGGTATTACTTACATAATGAAAGTTCTATAGTAATAGAATATAAGCTAACCTATTGCTATACAAGTTCTGCTGTATGGTCCTTGGGAGAGATCCCCTTTAAATCAGCCACTAAGATCACATTGAAATGTGTGTCCTCCTTGTATGTGTGTGTTGGATGGCGTGTGTCTGAGTGTGCACTTGTGCAAAGCGTACATTATGAGTGTATTTTTGTCAGATGTCTTGTCTGTGTGTCTGCCCATGTGCTTCGGTGAAGGGTGTGTATATAGTGGTCCTTGGTGGCTCAGTTGGTAGAGCATAAAAACATCTGCTAAATGGCATATTATATATACACTGAGTGTACAAAACATTAAGAACACCTTCCTGATATTGAGTTGCAACCCCCCCCCTCGGGGTGTGAACTGTACAAGGTGTTGAAAGCGTTCCAAAGTGTTACTGGCCCATGTTGACTCCAATGCTTCCCACAGTTGTGTCAAGTAGGCTGGACGTCCTTTGGGTGGTGGAGCATTCCTAATACACACAGTGAACTGTTGAGCGTTAAAAACCCAGCAGCGTTGCAGTGCTTGACACAAACCGGTGTGCCTGGCACATACTACCATACCCCGTTCTGAGGCAATCTTCAATCTTTTGTCTTGCCCATTTACCCTCTGAATGGCACACCCACACAATCTGTGTCTCAATTGTCTCGAGGCTTAAAAACCCTTCTTTGGCCTGTCTCCTCCCTTTCATCGACACAGATTGAAGTGGATTTAACAAGTCACATCACAGCTTTCACCTGGTCAGTCTATGTCATGGAAAGAGCAGGTGTTCATAATGTTTTATACACTCAGTGTATGTGTTTGTATGTGTAGGGCTGCACAATACAGGAACATATCTAATTGCAATTTTTGTACCAAATACTGCAATTTTACTTGTGTATATAGATCAAAACACTTGGGAAAACAGTTGGAATCACAGAAATAGAATGATCATTCTAATTTCATGGTTGGAATACTGTGGACACTTGGAATGCAGTTTAGGTTGGCATGAAAACGAATGAAGAAAAATATGGGAGGAGATGGTTGTGACAGAGTAGGAACCAAAGTGTTGGTCAGTGTTTCCCAGGCGACCCTAATTAGATTTAAATAGATATGTATGTTCAGACAAAGATGTTAGAACATTCTTCACCTTGTCCTCTCTGATTAAGAAACAAGTTGTTGCACAACGGGTTCCGGCCTGTATTCGAGTAAAAGTTTGCTAGCAAGATTTGCCGTATCTCACTGGACTTGTGATGTGTCTTAGCTCCTAATGCTAATTGTTACCTAGCTGGCTAGCTAACTCCAGTGAGATACGGACACATTTGCAAGCTTGCTAAGACCAACTAAGTAGCGTGTTGCAGAGAGCAAGTTACACAAGCGAACAGTCAAATATACAAATGTTGATTTATGTTAATGAGCAAAGTGGAACGCTGCCCACTGCAGTTCTTGTTTGGGAAAAATCTGTAGACTGCACGCTGTGGTTTGGTCAATGGAGGCAGAGTGAATTCCCGAGCACAAGGAGAGTGACATGAAGGGCGGGGATTGAAGTGCATGGGATTGGGAAGCAGCCTTAAGAAGAGAGAGGGAGAGAGAATTGTGCAACCTTATGTGTTTGTCTGCCTTTTAGTCTGCTTGGGTACATGGGTGAAGCATGTGTGTGTGCTCTGCAGTCCCCCCCTCCTGTGTTCATGTGAACTGGGCAGTAGTAGTGACAGCTCATCCAGGACGTCATGGTGGCTCTACTCTGGCAGACTGAGGAGTCCTGCAGCGCGAGGCGGACCGCTACCATAATTTGTCTAGCAGCCTCAGTGATGACAGGAACACAGCCTCATTGCCCAGACTACAGAACAGTGTGTGTATGTGCGTGTGTGTGTATATGTATACACACAGTGCCTTCAGAAAGTATTCACACCCCTCAACCTTTTCCACATTTTGTGTTACAGCCTGAATTTAAAACAGATTAAATTGAGATTTTGTGTCAATAATCTACACACAACACCCCATAATGTCAAAGTGGAATGATGTTTTTCTAAATGTTTGCAAATTAATAAAAAAGTAAAGCTCAAATGTCTCGAGTCAATAAGTATTCAACACCTTTGTTATGGCAAGCCTAAAAATAAGCTTAAGAAGTCACATAATAAATTGCATGGACTCATTCTGTGTGCAAAAATAGTGTTTAACAAGATTTTTGAAAGACTACCGCATCTCTGTACCCCACACATACAAGTATCTGCAAGGTCCTTCAGTTGAGCAGTGAATTTCAAACACAGATGCAACACCAAAGGCCATGGAGGTTTTCCAATGCCTCACAAAAGGGTACCTATTGGTAGATGAGTAAAAAAACGCAGACATTAAATATCCCTTTGAGCATGGTGAAACTATTAATTACACTTTGGATGGTGAATCAATACACCCGGTCACTACAAAGATACAGGTGTTTTTCCTAACTCAGTTGCCGGAGAGGAAGGAAACCACTTCTGGATTTCACCATGAAGCCAACGGTGACTTTTAAACAGTTACAGTTTAATGGCAGTTACAGGAAAAAACTGAGGATGGATCAACAACACTGTAGTTACTCCACAGTACTAACCTAAATGACAGAGTGAATAGAAGTGACAATTAAATACATGGTTATTCCACTTTGTAACAACAAAATGTGGAAAAGGTCAAGTGGTGTGAATACTATCTGAAGGCACTGTATATGTGCATGTGTAGCAGGCTCTGGGCTCCCACCATTCAGCGCTCCAGTCTGCTTATCAAACCCACTCTCTACCCAGAAGCCTCAGAAGCCTTTCCTCCATTTGTTTTTCTTTCGCTTTCTGAAAAGAGGGAGGAAAGAGGGAGGGATGGGGGTGGGGCGACGGGCTCTATGGCTGGCTTCTTGGAGTGAGAGTGTGTGTGTGTGTGTGTGTGTGTGTGTGTGTGTGTTTGTGTGAGAGCAGAGCGATCTAGAAAGTATAACGTTTGTAGACCCAGACGGAATAGTTTACAGTCCCCTGGCCCAGACTTGACTTGGGGAGTCTGACCTGTAGTAACCCAATAGTTCCTGTACCAGAGCTTGCAGAGTGGCACAGACATCCTACGCTAGTGCGTGGCTGGCGGGTGTTGTTCTAGATTAGGTCTGCGGCCCAAATGACACCCTATTCCCTATATAGTGCACTACTTCTTACCAGAGCCCTGTGCACCATTTGGGACCCGGGGTGCCTTTTGGGACACCGCCTGGGACTGCTAGGCTACTGTGCCCATCTTCCCTCCTCCTCCTCCTGTCTCATACCTAGCTGGCTGGCGGGGGCCAAACAGTGAGACTGAGCTGGGGGCCTGGCTGGCTGAGACTAATAGCAACTACAGGTTTTGTTATTCTAAAATCTCTCACACAGACACTTTCCTCGAAGTTCAAACACATGGGATTAATTTCAGCCCTCTGACTCTCTCTATATATTGAGGTCTGAGAGAGAGAGGTCTGTTGGTGGAAATCAGAATGGGAAAACACGGATGTAAAAGCTGATTTCCTGACTGTGGCTCTGTCTGCCCACTGAGGGAAACGGCAGAGAGACCAGGCTCTGCAAACACATACACACCGCTGTCTTCATTGCCCTCAATAAACTGGTATATCTGAATTACTGGCACAGCGTCAGGTGCCAATACACAGACACACGGGCCGTGTTTTAACTCCCAGCAGGAGCTGCTCCACAGGGCAATGTGTTAGCTAGCTTGTTTCCTGTAGGCTGGAGCTCGCCCTCCCTCCCCTCCGTGTCTCTGCGTCTCGCTCTCAGTGAGTCGTCAGTACTGCGGTGAGGCTCTCTGTTCTGGTCAGGACACGGCAGGACGTTGAAAACACATCAGCAGCAGAGAGGAGAAACGTCAATCCATCTGAGGAGGTCATCAAATTGAAAAATAGAACCGAAATAGACCATAAATGTGACCGGCCGGGGGAGGAAAAAAATAGAATTCCATATGCATCTGATTTGTCTGACAGAAGGAGCGGTGCGAGCCAGCAGACTACAGTACTGAACAGTGTCCTCCTAACTGTAGTGTACATCCCATTCTATAGCTTCAGCCTGCGCGCACTAAAACCTTACAGAAACATCCCTATACTTCCTAATGTGCTAGTTTCTTACACAGTGGCAACTCAATGTTGTCTTGTGTAAAACACACATTAGGGATGACAAAACCTTCAGTCCTGGTCTAGATGGTAGAGAAAGTGGCATCCACTATTACTGTAGAGCTGTGCCGAGGGTCGGGAACGGTCTGTCCAACACACGCATCCGTAAAGACCCACACACAGGTAGTCGCGCGCGCGCACACACACACACACACACACACACACACACACACACACACACACACACACACACACACACACACACACAAGCCAAGCCTACGAAGACAAAACAAAAAATGTCAAAGTAAGAGAGAAATAAACATGCCCATGTTAGAGCAATCTTTTCACCTGCCTGGCAGTCTGTGTTTCTCTGAGAGTACGGAGACTGAAACCTAAGGCTGGCACCCAGGCAGGCCATAGCTACATCTACAGTGCGTTGGGGAAACTATTCAAACCCCTCGACTTTGTTCAATTGATTAAATAAATGTTTTCTCTCATCAATCTACACACAATACCCCATAATGACAAAAAGCGAAAATGTAGAAAAAAATGCCTTATTTACATAAGTAATTCAGACTCTTTGCTATCAGACTCAAAATTGAGATCAGGTGCATCCTGTTTCCATTGATCATCCTTGAGATGTTTCTACAACTCGATTGTAGTTCACCGGTGGTAAATTCCATTGATTGGACATGATTTGGAAAGGCACACACCTGTCTATATAAGGTCCCACAGCTGACAGTGCGTGTCAGAGCAAAAACCAAGCCATGTCAAAGGAATTGTCAAAGAGCCCCGAGACAGGATTGTGACAAGGCACAGATATGGGGAAGGGTACCAAAACATTTCAGCAGCTCTGAGGGTCCCCAAGAACACAGTGGCCTCCATCATTCTAAATGAATGAAGTTTGGAACCACCAATATATTATATATATGCCATTTAGCAGTAAGACTGTTCCTAGAGCTGGTCGCCGGGCCAAACTGAGCAATCAGGGGAGAAGGGCCTTTGTCAGGGGGGTGAACAAGAAACCGATGGTAAGTCTGACAGAGCTCTAGAGTACCTCTGTGGAGATGGGAGAACCTTCCAGAAGGACAGCACTCCACCAATCAGGCCTTTATGGTAGAGTGGCAAGACGGAAGCCACTCCTGAGTAAAAGGCACATGACAGCCCGCTTGGAGATTGCCAAAAGGCACCTAAAGACTCTCAGACCAAGAGAAACAAGATTATCTGGTTTAATGAAACCAAGATTGAACTCTTTGGCCTGAATGTCACGTCTGGAGGAAACCTGGCACCATCTCAATCTACAGTGAAGCATGGTTGTGGCAGCACGACAAGTCTCTGAATCCTTGAGTCGCCCAGCCAGAGCCTGACCTTGAACCCAACATCTTTGGAGAGACCTGAAAATAGCTGTACACCAACGCTCCCCATCCAACCTGACAGAGCTTGAGAGGATCTGCAGAGAAGAATGGGAGAAACTCATCAAATACAGGTGAACCAACCTTGTAAGCGTCATACCCAAGAAGACTTGAGGTTGTAATCGCTGCCAAAGGTGCTTCAACAAAGTACTGAGTAAAGGGTTTGAATACTTATGTAAATGTGACAGTTTCTATTTTATAGTGTGTACGCAGTGCGTACAGCCCAGTACATTACTGGGGCTACGCTTCCTGCCATCCAGGACCTCTACACCAGGCGGTGTCAGAGGAAGGCCCTAAAAATTGACCCCAGCCACCCCAGTCATAGACTGTTCTCTCTACTACCGCATGGCAAGTGGTACTGGAGTGCCAAGTCTAGGACAAAAAGGCTTCTCAACAGTTTTTACCCCCAAGCCATAAGACTCCTGAACAGGTAATCAAATGTCTACCCGGACTATTTGCATTGTGTGTACCCCCCCCCTAACCCCTATTTTTCACGCTGCTGCTACTCTCTCTTTATCATATATGCATAATCACTTTAACTATACATTAATGTACATACGACCTCAATTGGGCCGATCAACCTGTGCTCCCGCACATTGGCTAACCGGGCTATCTACATTGTGTCCCACCCCCTACCACCCCCTCTTTTACGCTATTGCTACTCTGTTCATCATATATGCATAGTCACTTTAACCATATCTATATGTACATACTACCTCAATCAGCCTGACGAACCGGTGTCTGGATGTAGCCTCGCTACTGTATATAGCCTGTCTTTTTATTGTTGTTTTACTTCTTTACTTACCTATTCTTCACCTAATACCTTTTTTTTGCACTATTGGTTAGAGCCTGTAAGTAAGCATTTCACTGCAAGGTCTACATCTGTTGTATTAGGCGCACGTGACAAATAAACATTTGATTTGATTCGATTTGCAAACATTTCTAAAAACCCAGTTTTTGCTTTGTCATTATGGGGTATTGTGTGTAGATTGATCAAGTTTAGAATAATGCTGTAAAGCATCTAAATGTGGAAAAAGTCAAGGGGTCTGAATACTTTCCGAATGCACTGTATGTAATCTAGAGCAGTCAGAGTGTGTTGATCCACTGTATAAAGTTCAACAGTGTGTCAAGTCGTTAAGGAGCAGCTCCTCAGGCCTGTGTTATGACTGGGCATTAACAGACATAACATATCTGTTACAGAATAGGGGGGGATGGGCTGCTCTGGCTGGCCTACTAGAACTGGCTCGTCCTGAATGGCACCCTATTCCATCAATATCATGACGTTGAATCAACGTGGAAAACTGGTTGGAGCTGCAAAAAGTCCTCGACGTAAGGGCATTTCCATCTTTTCATCCCCAACTTTTAACCTAAATCCAATGATATGGTGACCTTTTTTGTTGATTTCAAGTTGAATTCACTTTAGTTGACAACTCATCCAAATGTAAATCAAAACTAGATCTTGAACTGACTTCTGTGCCCAGTGGGAAACTTTGCTTAGGACTTATTGCAAGTAAGGCTGTTCCCGACTTAAAACAAATCTTGGTTGACCGAGAGTCGTCCTGACAGACCATGTGTGTTTGAATAAAATCAACTACATATGCACTGAGCTTGTTTGATGCTTCAAGTACACGGTTTGATTAAATAATGGAGACACAAAAATGACTCAAGAAAGAGCCCGATGGTCACACTGTGTTAAAAAATAGTAGCGAGACCTGCGTGCATATTATGTGTGACAAACAGGTGCTGTTAGATTACAGTATTATTTTTCTGCCTGTTGGGAACAGTGTAAACAACACTAAATAAATTGTAAGTAATACAAGTCTGTTCTAACGAAAAACGTTTGTAAAGCCTTTATTCCAGCATAACAAAATCAAAAAATTGCCGAATCTGTACAATTGCTTTATCCAACATATTGCTGTTGTATATTAAACAAACAAAACAGGCAACAGAAGCAAGATCTGTCATATTTATGTCGATATTTGTGACTAATTTCAGGAAACTAGGCATATGCCACGGGTCACTACTTCACAGGAACACATTTGAACTAAAACGTTGTGTTTTTTGGGGCAGAAATGCCTTCTGGAACATGTGAACTTTCATGTGCCTTAATAACAAACTTGTACGCCATCTGTAAATACGAATACAATTGTTAAATTATGAGCCTAGTTGGTTTAGCCACAGAAAAAGACAGCAACCTTCCCGCTAACTATGATTGGCTGAGATAATGAATGGCTGGACATGCAGAGTTCGGATTGGTCTGCCATATGGCCCTCTTCTGTCTATTTGAGCTGGTAGGTAATCCTGTTTTTTTTTATCCTTAAAAATAAAAAAAAACATTCTGTTGTAGAAGTATAAGTGTTGCTCTTCATAATCATGATTTGGGATTATGGTTAATTGTTTAGCTAGCTACATTTCTTATCAAAAGTCTCCACTATGCAAGTATTAATTTCAATAGAATGTCACTGATAGCTACATTTTCAAATATAACACGTTTCTAATTTGGCAGAAAGTCATATTCATTTCAAGTTAAAGTGTAAAGTGTACTGTTAGCTAGCCAGCTAAAATTAGCTGTCTGGCTCGCTAGCTAACGTTACGTGTATGATCTTATTATTCGTATCTCAGAGCCATTTGCTTTGCTAGTTATAGCCAAATGTTAACTAGCTAACATTGAACCTGGTTGGTTAGCTACCTGCAGATTAATGCAGGGTAGTAACGTCATGAGTTAGAATTATGGTTCATTGTTTACCTAGCTAGCTAGCGACATGTTTTAACAGAAGATTCCACTTTGCAAGTAACCATTTCAACAGAATGTCACTGTTGATAGACGTAGCTGGTAAATTCACTCTGGCTATCTACTCCGATTTCAGATAACTCTCGTCCGAGTGTGCCAGAGCGCAGAATAACTGATGAAATTTACGAACGCTCAACACCTGTTAAATATGGCCGGTAAATATGTCAGTAAACGTTGACAACAAAAAAAACTTCAATTGTTGCAAGCTCTGGATAACATGAAAACAGCCTAACCAGCTCTGCTAGGGCGAGTAAAATGGTCAGTGAGCTGTTCTCTCGTTTGTGTCTGGAAGTACAATAACATTAGCCAGTTAGATCGGGTGCTTGACTGATGTTGTTAGGACCGAACGCTCAGATCAACCCTTCTTGGTGACAGAGGGCAGTATTTTCACGTCCGGATGAAATGCATACCCAAATTCAACTGCCTGCTACTCATCCCCAAAAGATAAGATATGCATATTATTAGTAGATTTGGATAGACAACACTCTGAAGTTTCTAAAACTGTTTGAATCATGTCTGTGAGTATAACAGAACTTATGTAGAAGGCGAAACCCCGAGGAAAAATCAATCAGATTGTGGTCATATCTCTTTTCATTGGGAATCCAGATTTCTAAAGGGACCTTCATGCAGTTCCTACCACTTCCACTGGATGTCACCGGTCTTTAGAAATTGGTTGAGGTTTTTCCGTTGTGTAATGAAGAAGTAGCCCTGTTCAAAACGAGGGTCACTTCAAGTGTACTGTTTGTTAGAGGCGCATGACCAGAAAGGTAGCGTCAGTTTGTTTCCTTCCTGTATTGAACACAGATCATCCAGTCTTCAATTTTATTGATTATTTACTTTAAAAATACCTAAAGTTGTATTACAAAAGTAGTTTGAAATGTTTTGGAAAAGTTTACAGGTAACTTTTGAGATATGTTGTAGTCACGTTGCACAAGTTGGAACCTGTGTTTTTCTGGATCAAACGCGCCAAATAAATGGACATTTTGGATATATATCGACGGAATTAATCGAACAAAAGGACCATTTGTGATGTTTATGGGACATATTGGAGTGCCAACAGAAGAAGCTTGTCAAAGGTAAGGCCTGATTTATATTTTTATTTCTGTGTTTTGTGTCGTGCCTGCAGGGTTGAAATATCTTTTCTCTCTTTTGTTTACGGAAGTGCTATCCTCAGATAATAGCATCGTTTGCTTTTGCCGAAAGCCTTTTTTAAATCTGACATGTTGGCTGGCTTCACAACACGTGTAGCTTTAATTTGGTATCTTACATGTGTGTTGTCATGAAAGTTTGATTTTTATAGTAATTTATTTGAATTTGGCGCTCTGCATTTTCTCTGGCTTTTGGCCAGGTGGGACAACCCACATATCCCAGAGAGGTTAAAGAGAGTTTGTATCGCAAATAAAGCTGCATAAATAACTCTAAATGAAGCATATAGGAGGAACTGTTTCTTTGTTAAATGCTCAACAGAGAATAGTCGCTTGTGCGAACTTCCTCGTAAATCGTTTAGAAAAAATAGCCTTTATTTATTCAGCTATGTTCAATTGTATTCTTGTTACCATAAAATAATACCACAGGAATTATAAGCAAATATTGCCTGCTAAATTAACTAGTATAGCCCACAGCCATATGGCATAGCCAGAGCAGGGTCTAACATAAGGACGACTCAGAATATGCTATTCTGTTCTTCTGAAATAGGGTACATTTTCTTCAAATCATGTTTCTTTAGACCTGCCTAAAATAAATAATGGTTTTATTGTGATTTTTCAAATGTAGATGTTCCACATCATTGGCTTGTAGGCTATGTGTGGAAGCCCGGAGATGCTGGGATATTTTATGTTAAATAACGGTCAATTACCTTGAGACCGGCATTGTCATTTGCATGACAATCACCGGCTGACAAAATATCATGACCGCCAGAACGCTAACCATAACGTACCATCCTTTGTCGTCGTCCTCTGCCAGCTCCTCAGGGGCCTCCTCAGGGGCCTCGGAGGTCTCAGTGATGGCTGAAGACAGCTTGGACTTGAAACGGTCCAGCAGCGCCATTGTCTACAAGACAATCAGCTTAACGGTCACTGGGAGATCTGGGTCACTAACAAAACAAACTCTTAAGATCTAACGCTCATCTAAGTCTCAGACTTTCACCTCAACCCCCTGTTCCATCAAGACAAAAATGCACTGCTGGTAATTTATATGCGTTTGACTGAAAGACGTCATCATTAATGTCATCAACACTCTGACCACAATGAGGACCAGTAGGAAAATGTACACACTAACTACTGAAAGTCGCTCTGGACAAGAGCTTCTGCTAAATGACTCAAATGTAATGTGTGTAGAGAGTAAATGACAGCTGACACAGTTTTGAGTAATGACTCCTCTGTTACCTGCGCTTCTCTGCTGGATCCCTTCTTCAGTTTCTGTTTCCTCATGTCTTCATATTTCTTCTTGCCCTCCAGGTACTCCGCCACCGCCTCGCTGCCTGGCTTCTTCTCTTCTATAGGGACGCAGGAAGGTACTAGTTAGTTAAAAGTCAGTTAATTGTTAGTTAATAGACGGTTCGCAAACTTGGATATATTAAGGCATTGCCCCGCTGTCTGTCTGTCTTTTACATTGAAGTTGATACAGTTAGTTATTTAGCAGTTCATTTACAGTTAGCCTAGTTAATGTATGACATTAAGCAGTGACAATAGCAAAAAACACACTATCAGACACAATGCAGAGGAAAAAACAACCAACATGTAAAAACCATCTGACGCTCTGCTTCGTCATTAGTAAGAGATCAGCTCAGAGAGAGGGACCCGTCATCGGGTCACAGAGACAAACACAAACTGAATTGATCTGATTTGAGGGAAAGATCCACTACTGCATGGCTAACAGATCCAGCAGGATGACTGATGGGCTCCAAGTTTAACAAGGAAACCCCTTTCCTTCTGCCATGAGACCCCTCTCTTTCTGCTCTGCGTCAGAGCCAGCCACATCCAACATATTGTAAATGTTCCCAATGAAAAAAACGTCTGAATTCTTCAACTTCAGCCTTGAGACTGGATGGAGACAGGGAAAGTATACCTCTGGGCAAGGAGAGTTTAAATGAGAAAACCAAGTGGCTCTACATTTTTGCCTCAAATAAGTGGATATACCTTGTATTATTCAAGCACAACAATACTTACAAAAGCACAGTAGTAGGTCTACTTAATACTTTAATTCATTATCTGTACACTGAAATTAACCTTAGTAATTCGCCAAGTGAGGATACAGAATACAACATCAAAACACTGTAGAATGTAGTGCCCTTAATCCACCACCATATTTTACATTAGGTATGGGGTTCTTTTATGCTAATGCATCCTTATTTTGGACACCAAACCCACCACTGGTGTGGTGACCAAAGAGCACTAAATTCATGTCATATGACCATAGCACTGTTTCCAGTCCAAGTGCCATTGCCTTTTAGCAAACTCCAGGCATTTACATTTGCTGGATGACATGAAAAGTGAGCTCTTTGGCCACGCACACCAGTGGTGGGTTTGGGGTTGAAATAAGCATGCATAAGCAGAAAAGAACCCCATTCATACTGTACAATATGGTGGTAGATCTTTAATGTCCTGGGGCCCTTGTTAAGGCCAAAAGCATCATGAGCTTTAACCAGTAACAGGACATTTTTGCCCAAAACATGGTTGCCTCTGCCTGGAGGCTGAAACTTAGCCGCAAGTGGATCTTCCAGCAATAACCCCAAGCACATATCACAATTCCTAAAGAAATTGTTAATTGATCCCAAAATCACACCGTGATCTGTTTCACATGTCTTTGTGCTCGTCTCCACCCCCCTACAGGTGTCGCCCATCTTCCCCATTATCCCCTGTGTATTTATACCTGTCGGTTTGTATGTTGCCAGTTCGTCTTATCTTGTCAAGTCTTACCAGAGTTCTTTCCCGCCTTCCTGTTTCTCTAGTTCTATTTCCTAGTTTTTCCCGGTTCTGACCTTTCTACCTGCCTGACTCTGATCACGAACCTCTACCTGCCTGACTCTGACCTGATCACGAACCTCTGCCTGCCCTGACTCTGACCTGATCACGAACCTCTACCTGGGTCATCTCCTGAGTCACGATAATCTCAGTCTGCGGACTGTACTATCCACCTTCCAGGTCTACATATGGGTCATCTCCTGAGTCACGATAATCTCAGTCTGCGGACTGTACTATCCGCCTCCCATGTCTACATATGGGTCATCTCCTGAGTCACGATAATCTCAGTCTGCGGACTGTACTATCCGCCTCCCATGTCTACATATGGGTCATCTCCTGAGTCGCGATAAACTCAGTCTGCGGACTGTACTATCCGCCTCCCATGTCTACATATGGGTCATCTCCTGAGTCACGATAATCTCAGTCTGCGGACTGTACTATCCACCTTCCAGGTCTACATATGGGTCATCTCCTGAGTCACGATAATCTCAGTGTGCGGACTGTACTATCCACCTTCCAGGTCTACATATGGGTCATCTCCTGAGTCACGATAATCTCAGTCTGCGGACTGTACTATCCGCCTCCCATGTCTACATATGGGTCATCTCCTGAGTCACGATAATCTGTCTGCGGACTGTACTATCCGCCTTCCAGGTCTACATATGGGTCATCTCCTGAGTCACGATAATCTCAGTCTGCAAACTTGAACACTATTGAATTGATTGGTTTGAATTGAAGAGGCCAGTCCATAAGTACAGACAAAGGATCACAAGGATATGGAAAGATTCTGTATGGAGGAATGGTCTAAGATCCCTCCCGATGTGGTCTCCAACCTCATGAAACATTTTAAAAAGGCTCAGTGCCGTTATCATCGCAAGTTAAGGTATTGAGAACAGGGGTGTCAATAATCCCCTCCTATTAAAAATACATCTATTTTTCTGAGCAATTGTGTTAGTATAAAATATTATAATTTTCTTTTTAAGCATACAATCTTTTTTGCTCATCTTTATCAAGGGTGCCAATCATTTTGGACCTGACTGTAGATCATGGATCTAGGTCAAATTCCACATGCAGGCCTTGAGAGTGAAGGAGAATCTCCAAGCAATTCTATAAGCTAAAGTGGGCAATCCGCAGTTGAAACAATAAGCTGAGGGATGGGACTGAAGAAATGTAACCACTCACAAATTCATATACAAAGCTATGGATGCAAGGACTGATCATCCATGATATCAAAATGATAGTTTGAACAATGTTTTAAGGATATATAGTATGCTTACATTTACTTTATTGACAAACATTGGAGTAAAACAAGCTATGTGGGGTTCTGATGGGGTACGTAAGTAGAACTAAGCTCATGAGGAATTTATTAGCAGTGGTGTAAAGTACTTAAGTTGTTTTTGGTTGTATCTGTACTTTACTATTTATATATTTGACAACTTTTAATTTTCTTTAGGAATGTAGTGAAATAAAAATATATACTTTTCTCCATACATTTCCCCTGACACCCAATTCAAGCTATCAATCTGATCTGGCAGGCTCACTAAACATTTACATTTACATTTAAGTCATTTAGCAGACGCTCTTATCCAGAGCGACTTGCTTCATTGTAACTAAAATTTAAAAAGACAATTGTGCCGGCTGGTTTGCGAAATATAAGGAATTTGAATTTGATTTATACTTCAGTACATTTTAGCAATTATTTTCCTTTTGATGCTTACGTATATTTAAAACCAAATACTTTTACTCAAGTAGTATTTTACTGGGTGACTTTCCCTTTTTTGATAGATTTTTTTATATTGGTGTCTTTAAGTATGACAATTGGGTACTAGAAGTTATATTCTTCAATAATCAAATGGGTACATATCATTAACTTGTTCTTCCAATGGTTCATGTCTTTGCTTTGACATACTTGTGGAAATGAACCGTTCCTGACATGAACATCATTTGAAAGCTTTGCTGACTTATGTGACTGACTGGGGAGGTGAAGTGCAAGGCAAGCATAAGCAGGACTCTGCCAAAGGTGCCTCCACAAAGTATTGACTCAGGGGTGTGAATAATGAGATATTTCCGTTTCATTTCATTTAATTTCCAAGAAATTTGCAAAAATGTCTAAAACCATGTTTTCACCTTGTCAGGTGTCTTTTATACTGATAACAAGTTCAAACAGGTGTCATTAATACAGGTAACAAGTGGAGGACAGAGGAGCCTCTTAAAGAAGAAATTACATGTCTGTGAGAGCCAGAAATCTTGCTTGTTTGCAGGTGGCCAAATACTTATTTCCCACCATAATTTGCAAATAAATTCATAAAAAATCCTACAATGTGATTTTCTGGATTTCTTCTTCTCATTTTGTCTGTCATAGTTGAAGTGTACCGATGATGAAAATTACAGGCCTCATCTTTTTAAGTGGGAGAACTTGCACAATTGGTGGCTGACTAAATACTTTTTTTGCCCCACTGTAGATGGGTGAGCAAAGAAAAACATCCCTACCTAGTTCATCTGCACACTTATTTCCACAACAGCCCTCTGATGTCACAGATGGAGATGGCAGGCAGGTAGCCTCAAGTCACCTGGCTTCTGGAGATATGGTAACTCTGACTAGCGGGTAATGTCCCCAGGCCCCGACAAGACAGGACACACAGAGGGGACAAAACAAACAACGTAACGCGTCATGGACATACCTCCTGCGTCTGGGCCTGTCATCTATTAAGAGCTGCCATAGTACTGTACGAATGCTGCTGGCTGGAACACTGGGCCATTGTCTGAGAGAGGCTGGTATGTTTGCGACTTGATCATCCAGAGGGGAGAAATGGTATTCAGCACGTGTTACACAAGTATGAGGCCTATTCTTCAGAGCAATTTTTTTTTTTTTTTTTTTAGCTAGCTCATCTTGAGATCATGATAATGTAACTGTACTTTACCTTTCACTACTTTGTGTGTATGGCCAGTGGGATTTGATTTTAGCATGTAAATCTTGGTGGGGTAAAACAAACAACATGTGGGATGCATGCCAGCAAAGTCAACACACAACATTAAACAATAAATTAATTGCGCTATATAAAACGGTGACAAACAGTGGCCACAAACTGTTAGGACCTACATAAAGCTGTTCCAACACCTTACCACTCCTACACCTGCCTATCAGAGGAGTCTTGTCTGGCAGCGAAACAGTTCATTCAGCCTCATTTACTGCCTTAAAAAAAAAATATATAAAATATATGGCTGATTTGCTTAAACAAATGTACATCTCAATTGTCAGTAGAAACCACAAACTATGGCATAAGGGGACGACAAGCATATAAGAAGGAAATAGGTCATTTCCAATAAAACATTAATGAGCGAGCTAGGATCGACAAAGTTAATATAACTATTTGTTTAGCACTTTCGAAATGTACAACAACAGAAATCAGAATTTCTCTAAAACAGGTTATAGGCTATAATGTGCACAACCAAGTCAGAACAGTAGGCGAAATTAAGAGGTGTATACAGACCAAATTATTAGGGGGGTTACATGGGCTCCTAACATCTAACTAACATCTAAAATACACTTAATTTACTTTCTTAGCTACAGTATACATACCTCCCTGGCATATTACATTTACATTACATTTACATTTAAGTCATTTAGCAGACGCTCTTATCCAGAGCGACTTACAAATTGGTGCATTCACCTTATGACATCCAGTGGAACAGCCACTTTACAATAGTGCATCTAAATCTTTTAGGGGGGAGGGGTGAGAAGGATTACTTATCCTATCCTAGGTATTCCTTAAAGAGGTGGGGTTTCAGGTGTCTCCGGAAGGTGGTGATTGACTCCGCTGTCCTGGCGTCGTGAGGGAGTTTGTTCCACCATTGGGGGGCCAGAGCAGCGAACAGTTTTGACTGGGCTGAGCGGGAACTGTACTTCCTCAGTGGTAGGGAGGCGAGCAGGCCAGAGGTGGATGAACGCAGTGCCCTTGTTTGGGTGTAGGGCCTGATCAGAGCCTGGAGGTACTGAGGTGCCGTTCGCCTCACAGCTCCGTAGGCAAGCACCATGGTCTTGTAGCGGATGCGAGCTATTACATCTTTTATGCCTCAGCATACAAGACAGTTTTGGACCTTGTTGTGCTGTGCTCACTTGAACAGGAAGGTGGCACAGCAGTCCTTCGTGGGCAAATTGTGTAATGAAAGTCTGGCATTATCTGGGTTTATGGTGCATTCAAGACAACTGGGAACTCTGAAAAAAAACGAGGTTGAACCATGATGTCAGTGATTTTCAGGTCGTAGGTCTAGAAAGAGGCCAGAGTTCTCAATCTACAGTTCCGAGTTGGATGACTGAAACATATTTCCCTGTCGGAGCTTGTTTTTTCCGGAATTCCCAGTTGACTTGACTTCATTGAGTTCAAGACTTCGCAGATCCGAGTTAACAGTGGTTTGTTTGCACAAATCATGCTTCATTGACCGCAAGGCCAATGTTGAATGTTTATCATTTTAAACTAGGAAGAGAGCCACTTAATCCCAGTTTTGTGACCACACAGCCACTGTCACTGATTCCTTCCAAATCACTCATCGTTGAATTTGAGATTTCCAACTTGTTTTGTAATGTTTATGTCCAATGGCCGATGAGCATCGATACGTTTTATCTATCATTTCTCTTCATATGACAAGGATTAAAAAGGATTTGCCAGTAGACTTGATTCATGATGATGACTGCTAGCTAAGATTTTGAAAGTATGATGTTGACATGATCAGTCCAATCAAAGCTACTGTACATATAACGTGATATGACGTCATTTTATCTGTGGCCAATGACCTTCAGCTTTCTTGGATGGGCACTTCTAATGTAACTCTATGGCAGCACCCAAGGGGCTAGAATTTTAGAGCTCGACCCTTAGACTTGACGGTGACCTAGTGTCCCCATGAGAGACAGAACACTGAGCCAATCACGGCGCAATGCTCCGTATTTCCTACTGGCTTGCGCCACCACCACATAAAGCACTGAGCAAGGCTGAAACACCTGCATTTTGTCGCTGCCTTACTCAAGAAAGCAAAAAAGAGACCATGTTTGTATGTGGCTTTGAGAAGTGCTCAATGACAAATATATATATATTTTTACATTGTTTGCAAACTGATATGTATTAATGTCAAAATAACATGCAAAACAAATAAATAAAATATATATACACTGGGGCAAAAAAGTATTTAGTCAGCCACCAATTGTGCAAGTTCTCCTTCTTAAAAAGATGAGAGAGGCCTGTAATTTTCATCATAGGTACACTTCAACTATGACAGACAAAATGAGAAAAATAAATCCAGAAAATCACATTGTATAATGTGGTATTACTGTCTGGTCATTATAGTGTTTATAGCAATGCACAGGCATTAAGGTAATCACTGTATCCTACCTGGTATAAGCTATTCCCGAGCACTCATACAGCGTTATGCAGTATGTGCATGTGCATTATGTCTAGCTGACTAAGCTCAACTCCTCGGCGAAGGAAGTTTGATGAACTCCACCAAAGGAGTTGAGCAGAGGACAGGCTTTGTGGAATTCATCTCCGGCTACATCGATTCGCCCAAGGTCACCTACATTATAGCCTGCCTATACTGCTATTCCGGAGATGCCCTGTATTTGTCATTTCTTTCTATTCCTGCGTAGAACCACTTTTGTACGCTCTCACTACTCTGTGAGAAGTCAGTACTCAACCTCGTGTGGTAAACCCAATATCTGCCATAAACCTGTTCTGAAGACTTCTGATTAGTTCTTGCCGGACAGCCCTGTGGCAGCCGAATCCTGTCCACTGCTACCTATATAGTTCTCTACTAGCCTTTAGTATTATTCCGTAATAATGTTGTCTGTTTAGAGTGAAAAGGCTTTTTTTTGTCAGTTCACTTTATGAGGAACCTAATTGAGTAACAAAAAGCTTAAGCCCCACAGGGTATTTGGGTTTGGATGGCTATCATTATAAGTCCAGAAAACCATGCAGTTACTCATTTCACAAGGTATTTAGGCCACAAATACACCAAATTTGGAGCAATCGTCGGAATTCCCTAGCAAAGACTGGGGCCACACTCTCTCTCACTCTCTACAGTCCAGGCCTCTTCCCCAGAGTCAACATGGAAGTCTGCTCTGCTGCTTGAGGTGCAAATCTTTCCCTTTGATTTACGATAGCAAGAAGTGATCCCTTTCAATCTTTCCCGTTCACCCCTTGCACTCTGCCCCATCGCAGCAGCCCGGGACTTGCAGGATGCTGAATGATGATTCCCTTGGGCACTAACACAAGGAACACACGTCGCCCTCTCCAGCTGTTGTCACTAACTACTATCTTTGAGTTTGATGGCCATTCTAACCACATTCTTCCCCTTAGCTATCACCTGGGCCAGAGAGAGCTACAAATCACAGGCCTGATGTGGTAGGGGGGGGGGGGTTGTTGTGAATGACAGACTCCTCTTCGTTAGGGGAGGAAGCACCTCCATCTCTCTTTTCCTCTTTAACCAATCAACGCTTGTTCAAGACGAATCAGAGGAGCATCGCTTTCAAAGGCCTGGACCAGTCAAAGCAGTGTCAAAAGAAACCCCTTTTCTCATCGATCAGCACACTCATCAGAAATAGTTCCGAAAATGTGTGTTGTGAAGCCGGCTACTCCTCCCTCTTTCTATCCATCATAGTCATTGCCGTCACAACAATAAAATAATGCAGATTCCAGCTGTGAACTGAGTGATGTGGTTCTGAGTTTCCTACAGATTGCCTCCCAAGAGGTCACAACAGGGAAACCCAACACCACCACTATATCGTCATTGAACCTTAATTTCCTTCCAAACAGAAATTTTGAAATGAAGGTTTCTGCCAGTTTCTTTTTGCTCAATAGGCCTCTGACATAATTTGGCTTAATAACTTTGACGAATAAATGTGTAAATCTCCATTTGAATGTATTCTTCGAAAGGCCAAAAGAAATTACAACACAATCCTTGACTCAACAGCCAAATTGAATCCCATTCCAAAATATTAGAAATTCTCGAATGAAGCCACACGATTCATAAAATGTCAAACTGAACTGCCTTTGTCAGAAACGTGAACTGATATTTTGGAGGAAAAAAAATAAACCTAACTGCAACATATAATCATAAGTCAATTGACGTTTCAAAGATCAGTCTTTGTTTCTTCCACATCAACAATTTGACTGACAAGGCGCCATTGAAATAAAACACGCTGTGCACACAGGCATAACCTGTATAAATAACTTGGAGTGGTAGAAAGAATGTTGCCACATCATTGAGGGTGGGTATAAAATGGACAGTGTTTTCAGCCTGTCTTTCTTATTTTTGGCTCTCAGAACCAACACTTATGCCAAGAAAGAGAAAACCAGACTAGAAGAACATGCTATAATTTATGTCTTGAAAATGGAAGCGATGTCTGTCGAAAATAATAACTCAAAAGGTAACTCAAACGCTCTTTTAGCTCTCTGCTGGGTGAGTTCTGAGGTGACAATTGATTTTTTCCCCCTGATTAAGTTGGCGCATGCCAAGTTAGTGGGTAGTGGCTGCTGCTGTTGTTAGCGCATGGAGGAGGAATATGTTTGCTTCTGGGACTGAGCACAAAGATGTGTATAGCATAGGAAGTCCAGGGAGTCCAGATTCAGGGCCTGCTGCAAGAAACCAAATGATGAAATCAGTTCCCAGCAAACAGGGGACATCCTGAGGACATCCGGCGACGTTCCCATTAGGCCCCTTAAGGGCTTCGGTGCGACGTTATCTTATTGATGTTCTAAGGGAACGTTCTCTGGTGGACCTTTGTCTAGTTCCCTGTAAGAAACCAGGACATCACTGAGGACCATGTCAGGAACTTTTTAGGACGTTCAAGACTTTCCTTTTACTAGTCCTTAGGATGTCACGTGACGGTCCCAAGGGTCCCACATTCTCTGGGGAACCTTTTCATAATTCCCAGTTTGGTACGTTGTGTCATGGTCCCTGGAGGTTTTTGTCACATGATGAGCCCAGGTGTCCCAAACCATTATAAGTAAAGTAATGAAATGGTATGGGGCTTTTAAGGTAAGTGATATGCTGTTCAGCTAAAACGGTTTCAAGATATTTAATCAATGACAATAGGATTACATTTGACATGAACACTTAGTACTGTCTATTCAATATGACCCCAACTTGGATTTGAACTCACAACTTCTTGATTTGGGGAATACTGATCTTTCTGTCGTGCCACAAAATCTGTATAATTTCCCAGCCTCCCGAGTGGCGCAGTGGTCTAAGGCACTGCATAGCAGTGATAGCTGTGCCACTAGAGATCCTGGTTTGGGTCCAGGCTGTCGCAGCTGGCCGCGACCGGGAAACCCATGGGGCGGCGCACAATTGGCCCAGCGTCGTCCGGGTTAGGGGAGGGTTTGGCCGGCAGGGATGTTCCTGTCCCATCGTGCACATGGACTCCTGTGGCGGGCCGGGCGCAATGCAAGCTGACCACGGTCGCCAGGTGTACGGTGTTTCCTCCGACACATTGGTGCGGCTGGCTTGGTGCGGCTGGCTTCCGGGTTAAGCGGGCGTTGTGCCAAGAAGCAGTGTGGCTTGGCTGGGTTGTGTTTCCGAGGACGCACGGCTCTCAACCTTCTCCTTTCCCGAGTCCGTACGGGAGTCGCAGCGATGGGACAGGACTGCAACTACCAATTGGATACCACAAAATTGGGAAGAAAAATGGGTAAAAAAATAAATAAATAAAATATATAGATTCAACACAATTACAATAATTCAGCAGTCCCCGACACATTCATTAATTATAATCCATCACAGCACTTAATTACAATAGCAGTGCAGATGACACTCTTTTGTTATTAGTTATTTCCGACTATTCTCTCATTGATTTTATTTATTTAAGCAATGTGAGGGTTTTCTGTATAGTTGTCTAATGTTGGTGGGGGAAATATTATTTTGTTTTAATGTTTCTCCTGAATCACTATGATAAATATAATCATTTTTTTCTTCAGTGAATTTTTAACAGAGCTGAGATTGCCTTTGAAGTACAAAAAGTGTAGGAAAACCCCTACAGATGAAATCAGTCATTGATACAGACGTGGTGGCATAGCAGGAAGATCAGAACTCCGTGAACCAAGACACGAGTTCAAATCCCATGTGAGGAAATGTTAAATAATAATTACTGTATGAATAAACATATACAATGCAATCATGAATGTCAAAGAGAGTCAAATATGTAAGTTGAAAAGACTATATTAAAAGCACCTTTGGTGTGTTAGTTCCCGGGACCAACTGGGAACTATGCAAAATCTTTAGCGGACCATGACACAACGTCCTGACGACTAGTTGACAATTTCTTGATGTCCTAACGACTCATTATTGTTTGCAGGGTTAGCGGCTGGGATCAGATCAGTAGCCTGTCAAAATAGCTTCCACTCATACTTAGAACAATACCTCATTTAGGACAATACCTCATTTAGGACAATACCTCATTTAGGACAATGCCATACATGGCAATAGGTTTTTAGCTCATTTAAAATAAACATTCACTTAATATACAATATTTTCCATGATAAATGAAAGCGATAAGTTCAAACGGTTCAAATGGGAATCTTACTGCTAGATATAGGCAAGGCATTTCAGATCAGAAAAAAAATACATTTTTATTATATTCTGACAATTACAAACTCAGTGATTATACTTCGGGCTCTCGTCTGCTACTAACATTAACCTAACCGTCCCAGATAGATATGATGGAGCTCCCTTTTCTTGTTTTTTCCTGGTATTTCGTTGGCGATTGCTGAGTACATGGTGAACATGCCTCCTCCAAACGGTCCATGACCTGTCTTGGCCAAGTAACAGAGGGGTGTGCGTCCCAATGGCACCCTATTCCCTACATAGTGCACTACTTTTGGTCAGAGGCCTTTGGGCTCTGGCAAAAGTAGTGCACTATATAGGGTGCCATTTGGGACGCCGCTGTGGAGGACTCCATCCAAGCACAACATGTGCACAAGCAGGATCAGAATTCCATCCTCTGCAATTTCATTCTCATAAAAAAATAGGACAACGAGGAATCTAGAGCACTTCAGTCTTCTTGTGTGTATTTATCAACAGTGTGTTTGGCAAGCTAAGAAAACAATCTAGATTAGATTTTTTTTTTCTTTCGCAAACCGTTCGGTCACACTTTAATTAATCAAAAGCGCTTAGAAAACATTTGAGGGCAAACGGCTTTGCAAACACACCAGTCTTGTGCTAACAGAAACTCAAAACGTCTATGGGTCTAATGGTCCTGTCCAAATGTCCTGTCTCTATTGAAAGCGTAAAAGAACAATACAATACAATTTTATTTGCCACATGAATGTGAGGAATGTTGAGTGTATTGAAGTGCACGTATGTTTTGGAAGTGATGTCTCTGTCTTAATAGCAGACCAGTGAGGTAATGATGATACAGAAACACAAAGTCAGCAAGTTTACCCTCTAAATTCCCTTTCCCTAGAGACTACAGTCAAACCTACCACAGCTGCATCTGAGCTTCTTTGGAATTGACCGCTGCTCAGAGGTCAGGCTGTGGGGGGTGAGATTTTTGGCCCCATCGAGGCATTCAATGTGAGGACAGTGACGTACAACAGCCTCCCTATTCAAAGCTGTTTGAAGGTCAAAAGGTTTTCCTGAGCCCACACTAATCCTTAGAGAAAGTAGGGCAGAAACCTGCCTGACCAGGCAGCTTTAGAGTGAGTCGATTTTATTAATAAAACAAGACTTACTGACCTTTACTAGGTCACAGTGATTTCGTTTTTTTAGTAACAGCAAAGTTAAAAGTGAAAACAAAATCTGTATCCGAAATGGCAACCTACGCCCTATATTGTGCACTAGACCAAATAGGGCTCTGGTGTTCAAAAGAGGTCAGTAAACCATATAGGGCCAGGGATCGGAACCGGTTAAAAAAAACTGAAAATAATTATTTTTCAAGGAACAGAACTAGAACAGGGAACGAAAGTGATCTATACCGTTCCGGAAAATAACTTATTTTTGAAAAGCATAGGATCCGGTTAATAACATTTTATGTTCCGGGTATTTTTTTCTAGTTTCACAAAGAAAAACGCAACAAAGCGCCTATGCAAAGTCATGCCTCTGTCAATCAGAAACTTCATCCAGTGTCTGCCTGCCAGCTGAACATCTTTGCCAGTGTGTGTGTAGGCTACCTGCCCCTCCCACTCTGAAACACAGCTGTAGCCTACTAAATGTTGCAAGTTTGATTCAGAATATAGGGAGAGATTTTTAATTAGAGAAGAAAGGGTTTAACTTTTTCAACGTTAGTTAGGGATTCTATAGTTATCACATTTCACGTGTTACTGATTCTGGTGCCGCTGTGCACACACAAGCTTGTTAGCTAGATAGCTCTGGTCCAACGTTAGCCGACTCTGAAGTTCAAAGACATTCAAAGTTCCTCCATAGAAGCCGCTCCTCCGTAGGTATAGCTCTGTGGGCCTAATTCAGATAATGCATGTCATAACAAGATTCCCAGCACTTCAAGCCAAGCCTCCTCCTCTACCCTCTCACTCTCCCCACCTGCAATATGTAAGTTGTATATCATGTCCTACACTTCTCTTTCCATCGCGTATGTAAACAACTCACTGAGCTATAGCTTGCCTGCTCCATAGCAAGCCTCTAATTGGGGGGTTCGAACCGGTTCAGAGCATTATTTTGCTGGTCGGAACAGTATATATATATGGTTCGGTTCAGAACTAAACTATTGGCGATTCATTTAGGTTCCAACCTCTGCAGGGCGCAGCCAAAATGTGAAGCAGTAGCTGTTTCACCACTTTAAACCCAAAGTCACCATCCATCCAGAATGATGAGAATGAGATAAAACCACCTCCTTCAGTATCTAACCCACCACACCACGCAACAGTGCATTCCTCTCCCTCAGCCGAGTCTCAGGATTCAGTGTTTAAGCAGACATCTGCCCCCCTGCAGAGTCCGCTGGCAACGTGACTTCTCTTCTACACATTCCATCCTACTGAATGAAGCCTCACGTCCAACATATTCACGTAATGAGAGGAGCGTTCAAAGAGGCTGCTGCCCAGCCGGAGACACACATAAAGGCCTCCTGGTTAACCCCCGGTTACAGCATCCGGCTGGATAACCACATCTACACTGACCTACCTGAACTGAAGCTTTTGTTTCCCTGTGACCTGCCAAGTAGGCCTAAACAGAAACAGCTCTAGCTGGGATCCAGTCTCAGTTGAGACCTAATAGTGGGTTCTGAGTCGAGTACCCACCATGTGGTAAGCACTGAGTAAGAGGCGGTGTCGGGGGAAAAAAGACAAACAGTGTCTAGGAGATGATGAGAGCATCTCAATATCTCATGAACTTAAACGCGCCTTGCGGTGACCCCCCCCTGTTCAGTTGGCATTTATGCCACCACAAGACCACATGGACCATTGGTTTTGTTGCAAAACAACGTTTTGAGCTTCTCAGTCGTACCTAACTCTGAGCCAACGTGGTTTTCATGATTGTCCAAAAATATGTGTTTCTTTATCGGTGGGTGTACCGACAAAACACTCGGGAGACAGGCGGTATTACGGGAGGCTGCAGGACTGTGTGGTAACGAAGGGGGGAAAATACACCCACTTCGTCGCCTTGTCACTTTAAGCAAAGCTGAAGACCAACCTACGGCAAGGCTTTGGTTTTTAACCAACGGGGGTAGGCAACTCAGTAATTTGTTGCTCAAGCAATTTACGCAATTAAAAAAAAAAAAAAAAAAAAAGCAGAGCCATGGGTAGAATAAACTAGACGTTGACGTCCGCCTTAATTGTCAGAGACGAGAGGACTGTCTGGCTACATACGTAGCCATTAGAGGAGAATGTGGCCCAGAGAATAAATACTGTACCTCATGGAGATGGAGGATATCCTCTGTGTTAGATCACAGAGAGAAAATGACTTTGGGTAACACTTCACATATAAAGAGTATAAAGGGTGAGTAGGTAAGTCGTTTTTTTTTTTTTTAACAGTCTATAAAGTCTGTAGAAAATCCTTTCATAAACCATTTAACAAACCATTTATAAAGTGGTACCTGCAAGGTATTTAAAACAGTAGTTGATGTAGTGACATACCCTCGCCTTCCTCTTCCTTCTTTGGAGGATTGGCGATGTCTTCCCTCCTCTTTTTGATGGCCAGTAGGTCCTTCTTCAACTGGCGAGCCTCTTGACGCAGCTCGTCGCTGTAAAGGGAACAGAGGAGTTAACATTCAGGTAAACCACAGATCAAAACAAGGTATACCGCAGGTGACAGCCTCAAAATGTACCGAAAAAAAATAAATAAAATAAACGAAAGTCATCTGAATTACTACAGATGGCTCTACAGCAAGTCAGACTGACTGAAGAGAGCAAACGCTACTGCGATCGGGGAACCCAGGTGCATTTGACTTTTCAGTGACGTGGTCAAAAGTCATAGCTTAAATTCCTGTTTATTTATCCAGAACTTTCTACAGCAGTCCACTGTTCTGGGTCTTGACAAACAAACACGTATTGTTCCAAGTTACCTACTTCAAGCTTCTCACAACGCAATTAGCATGTGGAGTGTGTGTGTGTGAGAGCACTGAGCCGTCGTAAAATGAACATTTAAATGTTTTTTTTTTTTTTTTTAAAACAACAAAAAAAAAAAACACAATGATCATAGGCAGCGCTTCTATACAGTTTGAGGGTTGAAATATGTACACTAAAAAACGAGCTCCAATAAATCGAGTGGCGCCTTATTATGAGGAGTGTTCACGCGGCCTTCCAGGCAGGCCAGGGTTCTGGCACCACTAGAAGGGATGTTGTGGTTGAGTGGGTACAACACAGCCCCATAAAACCCCTGCAGAGAAAAGTCCATCTCTCTCTTGAGTAACAAGTCACTGATCCCTACTGCGGCCGTGGACCAAATGAACTCGATGAAGTGCTTGAGACTGGGGAAACTGGCACCAAGTTGCCTCCAATTTGTTCCCAGTTTAAAAAAGGCATGTCCTCGGTTGGTTTTTAAAAACTGTGGCTGGCTGGCTATAGTCATACCCTTCGCAAAACAATCATTTATTTGAGTCGCTTCCTTTATCATAACTTGCTTCCTACATGTATTTATATAGACTGCAATTACAGTAATACAACACCGAGGGGTGTTACCTTCAGATGGACTCAAATGTGTTTCAATTTCATGGGAGGCTATAAACCTGAAATGACACTTACCAATGATACAGTAGCCCAAAATACTCAGACCTCAGACAGAGGGGAACAGACGTCAAGAAGACATAAGCAGTGGGAAGTAGTGGATCTACAGTGCCTTGCGAAAGTATTCGGCCCCCTTGAACTTCGCAACCTTTTGCCACATTTCAGGCTTCAAACAAAGATATAAAACTGTATATTTTTGTGAAGAATCAACAACAAGTGGGACACAATCATGAAGTGGAACGACATTTATTGGATATTTCAAACTTTTTTAACAAATCAAAAACGGAAAAATTGGGCGTGCAAAATTATTCAGCCCCCTTAAGTTAATACTTTGTAGCGCCACCTTTTGCTGCGATTACAGCTGTAAGTCGCTTGGGGTATGTCTCTATCAGCACATCGAGAGACTGACATTTTTTCCCAATCCTCCTTGCAAAACAGCGCGAGCTCAGTGAGGTTGGATGGAGAGCATTTGTGAACAACAGTTTTCAGGTCTTTCCACAGATTCTCGATTGGACTTTGACTTGGCCATTCTAACACCTGGATATGCCTGAAATGTGGCAAAAGGTCGCAAAGTTCAAGGGGGCCGAATACTTTCGCAAGGCACTGTATAAATAAAGTGTATGCCTCAATTACTGTGCTGAGCACGAATGCACATTCATACACTGCAAATGTTCAAGAATGATTGTCCGGCCTTTCTGACCCTGAATGAGGAGACCTGGAACAGTGATTAAAGTCAGGGCATTGAGGCCAAGGCATGTCCAGACCCAGGTCCAGAAATCCTGGGTGTGAGCGGAGGTCTCTGCTGGCTGGCTGCCCAAATGCCCGGCTAGGAGAGGGAGAGGAGAGGCTAGAGAGGAAGTCTGCTCCCCGTGCCAACAATCCTCCTCATACTGTTCTCTTTAACATGACTGACAGACAGAGGCTGCTAAGTACAGACCAGCTATCTGATGTTGGGAGATAATAATATTTATACAAAGCCTGACAGCTCTGTTTGGGTCCTTTTGCAGAGCACAGGTAACACGGGTAGGCAACACAGGTGAACTTCAGCCTGGCAGAAACACGTCCAGGAAGCCTCTCCAAACAATGGCTGCCTTTGTTTCTCTGAACACCTTTCTTTACTCTCTCTCTCTCGCTCTCCCCACCTTCTGTTCCTCATTCTGTACTTCCCCAGCTCTCCTTCACCCCTCCATTCTGTACTTCACCCCTCCATTGCTCCTTAGAAGCTCTCGGGGGGGGTCATCAAACTTAGCGACGTCTGATATATTGACCTTGTAAAATGTATTATTGTGGTCGACTAGATCCCGCTGTGTCTCTTCCATGTTGGGCTCCCTGCTGTCTCTAAGTAGGGGCTCAGGTATTGGAGGCCTATAAGGTACTGTATGCGTGACCCAGACACAGCTAGACATGGTGTTGGTTCGTTCAATGTTATTTCTCCTCTTTAGGGGCTTAGGTATGTGAGTCTCAGACACACAGCCAGCCAGACATGGTGCTGGTATGTTTTCCCTTTCTTGGGGCACAGGTATAGGAGGTACTTGAGCTCTGTGAGCATCAGACACAGCTAGGCATGGGGTTGTTGGTATGTTTCCCCTCTCTATCCAGCAGAGACACTGTCAGAGCTGAGATGGTAGACAGGAGACATCCTGGAACTCTGCCTGAGGCCTTTGTAGACTGTCGCCTGCCCAGTGTCCCGTCTCAGTCTCACATCCACCTCTCTGTGTCTCCCGGTGTCTCAGAGCTCGTCTCAGAGCTCGTCTAAGAGCTCGTTTTGGGGAGCCGGGCTGAGTGGACTACGGCATGAGGAGTTAAGTAAGGGAAGGTCAAAGCTGAGGAGTTAGGTAAGGTAAAGTACTGTATGTAAACATGTGTAGCTAAGGCAGTGGGTAAGGTCAGAACACATGAGCTCAAGATGGAGGAGACGAACGAACAGTATAATTTTTGCTGACCATGTTAACCTTTCGAATTTGCTTTGTTTTGTACACCTCGATAACAATCAGCTTAATTGGGCAAAACAGCTCTGGGCCTGCTAGCTGTTGATACGGTAACTACACAAGCTCAGATTTATCGGCACAGAGATCTATGGAGTTTGAAATGAAGACAGACCATAGGCTATATATTTTACTGGGAGGGAGGGGAGGACACACTTCTGACTGAGTGATCATTTTCGGCTTGCCTTGACACGCTGCAATTTGCAAAACAAGAGAGACATCTCCAAGGCAACTGCCAAACAATGGTGCCGCGGGCAGACCCCCGTGCCAATAAAGGAGAGGGGCCAGAGAGGACGGGAACGAGGAGGGAAGAGAGCCAGCCAGCAACACCTGTTCATTCACTCCTGGGGGCTCAGCACATTCCACACAGAGCCCTCCAACACTGCAACACACTGATAGACTGACACTGGAGATTATATTGTTTCTGTCAGCAGCACAGAGGTAAACTAACTACTCTGCCCCCATCCGCCTGTCTGTAGGGATGACAGTATTGTAGGGCGTGTTCCCGACAAAAATGGTTTTTGTTAGACCAACAGTCGTCTGTTCTTTCAACCAATCGATTGGTCACAATTTTAAAATGTGTATTTTATATACAGTGGGGCAAAAAAGTATTTAGTCAGCCACCAATTGTGCAAGTTCTCCCACTTAAAAAGATGAGAGAGGCCTGTAATTTTCATCATAGGTACACTTCAACTATGACGGACAAAATTAGGGGAAAAATCCAGAAAATCACATTATAGGATTTTAAATGAATTTATTTGCAAATTATGGTGGAAAATAAGTATTTGGTCACCTACAAACAAGCAAGATTTCTGGCTCTCACAGACCTGTAACAACCTCTTTAAGAGGCTCCTCTGTCCTCCACTCGTTACCTGTATTAATGGCACCTGTTTGAACTTGTTATCAGTATAAAAGACACCTGTCCACAACCTCAAACAGTCACACTCCAAACTCCGCTCTGGCCAAAACCAAAGAGCTGTCAACGGACACCAGAAACAAAATTGTAGACCTGCACCAGGCTGGGAAGACTGAATCTGCAATAGGTAAGCAGCATGGTTTGAAGAAATCAACTATGGGAGCAATTATTAGGAAATGGAAGACATACAAGACCACTGATAATCTCCCTCGATCTGGGGCTCCACGTAAGATCTTACCCCGTGGGGTCAAAATGATCGCAAAAATCCCAGAACCACACGGGGGGACCTAGTGAATAACCTGCAGAGAGCTGGGACCAAAGTAACAAAGCCTACCATCAGTAACACACTACGCCGCCAGGGACTGAAATCCTGCAGTGCCAGACGTGTCCCCCTGCTTAAGCCAGTACATGTCCAGGTCCGTCTGAAGTTTACTAGAGAGCATTTGGATGACAATGACTCCAAACACAACGCCCGGGCAACGAAGGAGTGGCTTTGTAAGAAGCATTTCAAGGTTCTGGAGTGGCCTAGCCAGTCTCCAGATCTCAACCTCATAGAAAATCTTTGGAGGGAGTTGAAAGTCTGTGTTGCCCAGCAGCAACAGCCCCAAAACATCACTGCTCTAGAGGAGATCTGCATGGAGGAATGGGCCAAAATACCAGCAACAGTGTGTGTGAACCTTGTGAAGACTTACAGAAAACATTTGACCTCTGTCATTACCAACAAAGGGTATATAACAAAGTATTAAGATAAACTTTCGTTATTGGCCAAATACTTATTTTCCACCATAGTTTGCAAATACATTCATTAAAAGTCCTACAATGTGATTTTCTGGATTTTTTTGCCCCTCCTTTTGTGTGTCATAGTTGAATTACAGGCCTCTCTCATCTTTTTAAGTGGGAGAAATTGCACAATTGGTGGCTGACTAAATACTTTTTTTGCCCCACTGTGTGTGTGTGTGTGTGTGTGTGTGTGTGTGTGTGTGTGTGTGTGTGTGTGTGTGTGTGTGTGTGTGTGTGTGTGTGTGTGTGTGTGTGTGTGTGTGTGTGTGTGTGTGTGTGTGTGTGTGTGTGTGTGTGTGTGTGTGTATATATATATATATATATTCCGATTAATCAGTATCAGCTTTTTTTTTAATCCTCCAATAAATCGGTATTGGCGTGAAAAATCATAATGGGTCGACCTCTAATAACCATATACAATTTAATGTGCACATGTCTTACAGTGATGGCCTGTGTCATCCCCATGACCTCCACAATGATTTAGTTCACTCAGACAGGCGCGAAATCAGACAGGTGTCTTGTACACCATGAAAATACATATTTTCTTTGCTACTGCTCGACTAAAGACATCTTGGTCGACCAGCAGCCTATCAACCAAACAAACAGCCAAACGACTAAATGGAATCAGGCCTTGCAGTATTGATGAAGTCACTATTATTTGACAAGACTGGTTGACTTGACAGCCGTCTGCATTGAGAGTCCTAAGACAAAAGTGCCCGGAGGATACTCCAGTTACAAAGAGGCGCTACGGACCCTGTCCCGACCACGGCTTCACGGAAGAAGGACACAGCTAGGCACCGAATTCGCTGTCAGCCTCCTTAACGTTCCCCTGACTGAACCGAGGTGACAAAACCAACTGACAGTACCTAAGTCAAGAACGGATCGGTGAAAGAGGTCACCCGCACTGCTGTCATTTAATTAATGAGTCACTTTGAGTTAAGATCGCTGGAGACTTCTTCAAAACGCTCATGGAATTCAGCTTCTATTGACTGCTCTGTGAGTGTAATAAAACATTAAATGAATTCTATATTCTTTTATGAGAAGTAGAAATAAAATGTAAAACTTCTGAGCCTATACTATAGCCTCATAAACGCAACTGCCAAAATAAAGGAGACACTTGAGTAAACACAAAGTACATTGAAAGCAGGTGCTTCCACGCAGCTAGAAGAAGACATCTCAGAGGTCTCAAAGGAGCATAGGGGGTTTAAAGGGGGTTTAAAGGTTAAGGTAAAGGGGGACATCAAGTCAGTTTGTACAACTGAATGTGTTAAACTGAATGTGTCTTCCATATTTAACTCAACCCCTCTGACTTCATCGGCATCCACCTCATCGGCGCCCCGGGGAGCAGTTAACTGCCTTGCTCAGGGGCAGAACAAAATATTTTTACCTTGTCAGCTCTGGGATTCGATCCAGCTACCTTTGGGTTACTGGCCCAATGCTTCTACCCATCAGGCTAACTGGTGTGTGTGTTTACACAGGCAGTCCAATTCTGATCTTTTTATCACTAATGGTCTTTTGACCAATCAGATCAGCTCTGAAAAAGATTTGAGATGAAAAACATCTGATGTGACCAAATTATGAGGGGGGAATCAGAAATGAGCTGTGTGTCTCAGTCACCAGATCTCAACCTAGTTTAACACTGAGACAGCTTTTTTCACCACCATCAACAAACCACCAAATTATGGAATGGTGTCACATCCCTCCAATAGAGATCGAGACACTATGTCGGTGCTTGCTTTATATTGGCGGTAACTTTTATCAGGGCCGTGGCTACACATGAGGAGCCCCCAAAAAAGTGAGAATAGTAGAATACACAAGGTGCAATTTTCAAAACTTGGTTGTGCATCAGCAGTGTGCTATTTGTCATTCACTGACAGTCACTCAATTAGCCCATGTCAGTTAAGATGTTTAGATTGTTAAATTAGTCTAGCCAGCTATCTAAACTTGTAATCTTGGCCGAATTACCGACCGGGCAGTCAAGGCATGCGCCCAGGGGCCCTAACCTCCAAAGGGCCCCCATTGATTTTGTTTGTCACGCTCCCTCAGATATCATATTAACATGCCCTAAGTCATGGGAGAATGTGTAGAATTGCAGTAAATCAGCTTTTAAAATAGCAATAATTACTCCCCAATCCATGACAAAAATGTGTAGAAATGCAGGAACTTAGTTAAACTGCAACAACAACAAAACAGTTATGCAAAGCAAACGTATTTGTTTACCTTTTGTTAAATAAGAGTCTAAGCTCTGTCTTAAGCGGGGGAGGGTTCTACTAAACCACATGGAATTGTTTAAATTTTGCTCCTTGATTTTGAATTCACACCCCTTGGAGTATACATTTTTGTATTGAAAAAATGATTTGATGAACATTTATTTTTGGCTCGATTAACATTTATTTTTGGCTCGATGAACATTTATTTTTGGCTTTACTGCTATTAGCCCATTCAAATGCATTGAAGAACAGATTCACTACATGGAACAACAGATAAGCCCCCCCCCCCCAACAATTCCAAAAACAAGTTTACTGTAAAGTGTCTGTCCTATATCTGAGCAATTTTACATGTATTTAACCCCTTATTTTTGACACTAAAAAGTTTCCATACTGTATACATTATACTTCCATTCATTTTCTTTCCATTGGTACCAGGGGACCTTCAGAGGAGTCTTGTGAGGCCTAGAGATGTGCGTGCACGTGAGTGTCTCGCCTTTCCACAGAGGGGTCATATTAGTGTGTAGCCCAAACTGTTGGGACGCTAACAGACAGAAGTTGGCAGATTGGCTGTACAGACTTCAGACAAGTCCCAAGACACTTGTGGGGGTCGTAGAGCAGAACGGAGAACACCATCGTCTTCGTGAGAATCTCATCTTTCCATAGAGTCATAATAGTGTGCAGGTCAAACCGTTCGGACGCTACAGACGATTTTGTGAGAAGAACCGATTTTCGGGATGTCTCATGGTCTGAAACGCCGCTCTCGCTCTGTCACCTTCCACCGCAGATGCGGAAGTGAGACCTAGACGGATGCGGTGGACCGAGACGCATGCAAAGCAAAACAAATATTTTAACAGGGATTTCTTTTATTATGCTAATTAGATTCCCACTGGGGCGCGGACATCACCATGAGCAGGAAAAGTATTTTTATTAACCCCCTCACAGATCTCTCTGTACGTATTAAAATGATTGATTAAAAACTAAGTGCTGAGTTAATGTGAAGCGGCTAATCGTATAGCTAATAGGCTATGTGTTTGTAGATGGACTGAGGTGGCTGAACGTGATAACGTTACCAATGTGAGGCTCCCATCGGACCTCACTGAAACTCAGACCCTGGCTACGGCCCTGTTGCCTGCATAGAGGCTATATATAAAAGCGGATATAGTCAGAGTAAATAGGCTAAATCAGATTTCAAGAAGTGGCAAGCTGTCACAAACGGCCTCCAAAACAGAACTGCTAATAAATGAGAATGAGCCAGAGCAGAGCGGTACAGTTAAAAATAGCAGAAACACCACAAGGTGGGCACTAGTTTCAACCAGCCTAAGGGGAGGTCTCCATGGGTATTCATTTAGCCAGATGAAAAATAACACAGTAGTGAATACAGTGGCCTTCTGTTAGCAGGACCATCCCAGCCTCTCTCTCTCACACACGCACACACACACAGAGCGTGTTAATGAGACCAGGCTTTGACGAGATGCCAGAGTGTGCCCTCTCTCTCTCTCTCTCTCTCTCTCTGACTCCCTCCCTCCTTCAGATCTCTCAGCTGGGGGGGGGGGTCAAGAGACATCCATCCCCTCCTCCACTCCACCTCCTTCATCCCTCCTTCCCAACCGGAGCACAATGCCAGCCATTCAGCAGCACCTCCCCACCTGCCAGCAGGGAAGGAGTGAGTGGGACTGTCATCCCACAACACTGTAAGGAGGAGAAGGAGGTGAAAGAGAGAGAGACAGAGAAGAGAGGAGAGAGAGTGAGAGACGCATGTCTAGGACCAGCCTATCTACATTAAATGTCCTCCCTCTCCTCTTTTCTGAGCAGATTGAAGTAGGAACAGGTCTTCGTCATTCCTCTCTGCTGGGCCAGGCGGCTTTCGGCCTCTCAGGGGCTGCCAGCGATTGTCGCTCATTCAGACAATTCAAATAAGCGAAACCCAGGGTGCTGTGGATGATTTACTTTTCATAAAGAAAGCACACAAAGTGACTGGCTACGGCCCAGTCAGTCAGTCACTCGCTCTCTCTCTCGAACCCTGCCAGCGCCGGAGAGGAACCCACAGCACAGCACAGACAGAGAACGGGAGGGATCCCAATCCCTCAGCGCAGCAGTCTAAACCAGGCCTCTGGTATACCAGAGATATTGGGATGACAGACAGTGGGATGACACTTTACATTCAAGTCGTCCAGCAGACACTCTTGTCCAGCAGACACTCTTGTCCAGCAGACACTCTTGTCCAGCAGACACTCTTGTCCAGCAGACACTCTTGTCCAGCAGACACTCTTGTCCAGGGCGACTTACATTTAGTGCATTCATCTTCAGATAGCTAGGTGGGACAACCACATATCATAATAAAGTACATATGATGTCTTATTTAAAATATATATTCTTTGAAGAGTTAAGGCTTCGGACACATCCTTAACACGGGCAGGGACTCTGCTGTCCTGGTGTCAGGGGAAAGCCCTTTCCGCCACTAGGGTGTCAGGACAGAGAAAAGGTTTGACTGGCCTGAGCGGGAGCTGACCCCCGTGTAGGGGTTGGACGGCCAAGAGGCAAGAGGTGGCAGAACGGAGTGCTCGGGATGGGGTGTAGGGTTTGAGCATAGACTGAAGGTAGGGAGGGGCAGTTCCCCTTGCTGCTCCGTAGGCAAGCAGCACAGAGTGGATTCGAGCTTCGGCTTGGCTCAAAGCCGAGCAGGACGGTGAGGAGGATTCTGACCACAGCACCAGCAGCAGCACAGACAAGAATCTGCATGACTGTGCAGAGAAGGAGAGAAGCAATGTGTCTATCCCTCTCCTACCAAGTAGGCTAAATTCCCCACAGGTTCTTCATTCCATCCAGCCCATCAAACACATAAAGAGTCCTAAACACACAGAGAGAGAGAGAGACAGACAGATGGAGAAAGAGGGAAGAGAGAGAAAGCAAGAGAAAGAGAGAGAGAGAAAGACGAAGATAGAGAGTGCTCCGTGCTGGATAGACATGCAAGGTCGGGCCAGCAGAGATGTGTAGACCTGTCAGTTCCAAAACACACAGGACCCTGCTGCCAGGAACTGGAGTGTCTACAGCGGTTCTCCACTAGAGAGTCCAGTGCTTCCTGATTCCCATTACCTTTCTCGGAGAGACCCCCTGGGTTATGACCAATCACAACAAACAGGTGCAGCCAATTAGCCACACCGTGTCACTTTTGTGTGTGTGTGTGTGTGTGTGTGTGTGTGTGTGTGTGTGTGTGTGTCCAGGGTAAGACCACTTGGGCTTAGATAATTGGTGTCTGTTGTCCTAGTTAATTGCGAGTTCCATTGTCTGCTGAAGGACCGTCTAGTGAAACAACAATGGTCTGGCCAACCCTCCTTCGGGAGAGGTACTGGGTCGTCTTGGTGACCAGGTCGTCAGTCACCTAGTCAGTCAGGGAAAGGCCACATCTCAATCTGTTAAAGATCAACAGTCATCATAGACTTTTCTTCACACACACACACACACACACACACACACACACACACACACAACCCCCTGGACTGGCTCACAGGCCTAGACCTTAAAAGGCCCAAACAAAGATATTTCTCAGTTAAAACATGATTAAGATTGGAAAAAGACTGGTCATGGTTAAACGTTGGGCCTGACAGGAGTTGTTTCTTCCTGATTTGAGGTTGAATTCAGAACAACCAGGCAATGAGAAGAGGGGAAAGACAGGGAGACATAGATAAGAGAGATATACACAGAGTATACAAAAGATTAAGAGCACCTGCTCACTCCATGACAGACTGAAAAAGCTGAATCCAGGTGAAAGCTATGATTCCTTATAGATGTCACTTGTTAAATCAGTACAGATGAAGGGGAGGAGGCTTGTTAAAGAAGGATTTTTACGCCTTTTTTAAAACACAGACTGTGTATATGTGCCATTCAGAGGGTGTATGGGCAAAACAAAAGATTTAAGTGCCTTTGAGTAGGTGCCAGGCACACCGGTTCGTGTGAAGAACTGCAACAACGCTGCTGGGTTTTTCCCGCCCAACAGTTCCTGTGGAATGCTATCGACACCTTGTAGAGTCCATACCCTGACGAAATGAGGCTATTCTGAGGACAAAATGGAAAGGGGGGGTGCAATTCAATATTAGGAAGGTGTTCCTAATCTTTGGTAGACTCGGTGTAAATGGAGAGAGAGAAAGGCAGAGAGAGTGCACGCCTGAGAGAAAGAGAAGAGAAAGAGAGAGCGCAAGAGAGCCAGGGTCTTGTTGGCAGAGCCAGTCAACTAAGGCTGGGTCCCAGAGCCATATGGAAGCGTTCTGCTTCCCCAGTCATGCCCCGTCGGGTTTAACAAAAGTGGCGGCTAGTCGGCTACCACATGCACTGCTTTTGGGACTTACTTCAATATATATATATAAAATTAAAATAAAATATATATATATATATATTTTTTATGAACTCCCGCAAAGAGGCCCCAGGCACTTCATATAGAGACCGGATTTAATCAATAGGAATGGTGACGAGGTGTTGAGCTCAGATCCCTCTCTGGTGAATGCTGTGGAGGTGAGACGGATTGATATATATAGCTATATATAGCTGTATCATGGGGTCGATATACAATAACGGATAATGATGTGGTAAGTGTATATACCGGTGTTGTAAAAACTGTCCGCACCCAACCAAACAGTCCGAGTATTTCTAGAGAGATTTCCAGGTTTATTACTCTCTCCTTTAATGGACGGGACCAAATTACAGTTCCCTCTTCAATTCCCATCCTGTCATAGTAAATATACATTATGATTTGAGATCTCTCGTGAAAACACCTCGGACTGATTACGTCACTTGATGCTGAGGAAAATGGAATGTTGTCTGGTCGCTTGGCACCTACGGGAAACAATTGCCTGGCAATATGGTAAAGAAGTTGTGTAGATCTGAAAAATATTTTTCCGCGAGATTCCTAATTTTCGCGGTCGTCTCAGACTTGACTTTTAACGTCTCCACCTGAGACCTGCTGGATAGCACCCACGACCATCCTTCAGTTTTATCCCCTGCAGTTGAGCATAAAGGAATTACTCAGCGGGCCAAACAATAAAAAATACACTCTTGTGGTCTGAAACAATATCTCAGAGAGAAAGGGGGAAAGAAAGAGAGAGAGACAGAGAGGAGAGATTCTTCAACAATGCCCCCTTTGTCCCGGCCCAACACTGTGCTCTACCTACCAGCCTTCCCTTTGACTCTGTGCCAACACAAACCACAGTGCTGGGGTACAGGCCTACAGCCAAACAATCTATGCTTGTGTTTAATATACTACAGTCGGTCTGCATCGGCCTACCTGTCAGTCACATGCACACACGCACGAGCGCACACACAGCTGACTGGTTGGGCCGGTGCCGAGTCCTTATCCCATTGGGTAATTGAGAGGTAACACAACACACTGCTAGATAACACTTTATGATAAGGCTGGTGCTGTGTGGTAATCAGCAGTGGCATTGAGACAAACGTGTCACATGCTTTTAAAAACACTATGTTTCCTCCACCGGTAACTGATTTTGGACGACAACCTTGAGGTTACAAAAACTGTCACAGCCGTTTTCTCTGCCCGGCTCGATCTGTCTGTCTGTCTGACTCTCTTTCAGTCCTGTTTGCTTGCTCGCTCTCACACAGTGTTGGCAGACTGACGCCTCTACTACAGCGGAGTAAGGCATGTGGTGCGGGTGACAGCATTTCTCTTCCACCTAGCGGGTCCTGGCTGCAGTGGACAGGCTGAGTTCATTGATGTGGGGCCAGTGGCCCGAGGTGAGTGCGTGTTAGCAGCGAGGGGGTTCTGCTTGGCTGAGAGGGTGTCACTAGTCCTCATCAACACCCTAGCATGGTGATTCCTCATGAGACTAGAACAACAACAAAGAAAGACCATGATTTGGGGGATTTTGACAAAATGTCATTCGTAGAATGGTCCTTTAGAGGAAGGAATGTTGACATATTTGGCGTGTGTATCTTAAAGCCTAATTGAGAGAGAATGAATTGAAGTTTTGTGACCACATTTGGAACATTTGTGACATGTTGGCCTTTACCCAGGCCTCCTTTAAGCATTCCATGATGTTTCATCTGAAGGCGCTACAAAGCAAACATTGGTGTCATATGAAGCTTTACCGTAATATGAGTAGCATTTAGACTTCAATAACAATTTTCCTACATGCATTTATGAATATTGAAAAACAAACATCGAAAACACCAAATCTTAGATTTGGCAAAAAACTAAATGATATACATTGTTGAACATAATATACTCTACGGGCAGATCAACATTCCACAGTGGGATCTCCTCTACTTTTAGAGTTACGATCCAATATGTTAAGCATTAACAACAGCGTGAATGTCAAAATGATCATCCTCTACTGGTGATACAGGATGTGCTATGATACAAGTAAGAAGGAGGGCTGTGATTGGTTACATTGTCTACTATGTCAATTTCTCTGTATAAAAATGGGCCACATCTTTAAAACTAGCAGAGATCCTCACTGGAACGTCGATATGCCAATAGAGTCTTTTATGTTCAACAATGTGTAGCTTTTTTCTCTATAAATCTAATGGCATATGTCCAAATTGCTCATGTTAAATATTCATGTGAATATTTCACAATGTTAATTAATGGAAGAAAATTGTTATTGAACTGAAAATACTACGCATATTACAGAGCAAGAGGTAAAGCTTCATATGACACCAATGTTTGGTTTGTAGCACCTGCAGACGAAAACATTATGGAATCTTAAGAGATGCATTTTGCAGAAATCACTATGCCATTTCTTGGTTGCAAAAATTCTAACAGTTCGCTTAATTGTGTAGATAATCATTCACTGTATGTAGATAATCATTCATTGTATGTAGATAATCATTCACTGTACCATCTAAAAAGCTGTGAAATATCATTTCCATAACCAAAAATATTGTACTTTCAGCTGGTGTTCAAAACCGTAAGTAAAAGACGCAAAAACTTAACTTAAGAACGGGAAGCATAGAAATAGCACGCATAGAACAGATTCACCGCTTCTTAGAATTGTTTTCAATGAGAATGGCAGATCTATAACACACATTTCTATGTCACATATTGCAGCTTTAAATGGCGGCCTAGATAAGGCCAAATGTACCAACTTTAATACATTTTTCCACAATTATGCTATAAAGATACAAATGTCAAATATATGTCAACAATCCTTCCTAAAAAAAGGACTCTTCTATGTATTACATTTCTCAAAAATCTTAAGAATCATGATATTTTTTGTTATATTGTCATGAGGAATCACCCAGCATAAGTACCTCCGACTCTCTTGATTCAATCATTCATTCATAGTCACCAATAGTAATTGCCATTAAAATGTATTTTTACAACAATCAGTGTTTAATCAGAGATGGCATTTGCCATTGTAATTATCTTGTCAAGACTGTACTTAGTTACAGTAGTGAGCGAGGAGTAAGGAGTCATTGTTGAGTTATCAGTGTTGGTATGTAGCCTGATATAGCCAGTCCATAGGATTAATGATGGCCATTACATCAAAGCAACTGAATCACACTGCTCTATCTCTACGACGAGGTCCTTTGGTATGTTCAGTCATAATGCATCATCTCAGTTATCACAAGATACCTTCGAAAACCTAATCGGAACAGATTGAACGAAAAGCTCGGTCTCTTTTATAACAGATTTCCTTGTGAACTGAACCACCATGTCACCTAGCTGGACATTGAGTTGGGGCTTTTAAAGCAGTAGTATATCCAGTGCATAGACAGACTGAGCTCCCTTGTCCATGCAGTGCTACAACGCCTCCCCATGGCCAGTCTAAAGAATTACAACTACTGTATCACTGATTTGACATCACTTTCTCTTGTAGCTGCCGCCACCTGCTGGGCACCAAGTCAGGTTTCTAATCAAAGATGGTGTGGTAAAGACAAAAAGGGGCCTAAACTCAGAACACTGACGAACGATTAACGTAAACGATAACACCGCTATTAGATTAAACAACAATACCAAATTAAAAAGGTGCATAAATGGCCATGGACGGCATGTCATTGTAGTGTAATCTACCTGCGGTTGGCCCTCTTTCCTCTGTCCTCCTCGCTGGGATCGGTACTCTTCTTCTCATCCTCCTTCATCTTCTTCAGCTTCTTAGAGATCCTCTCCCTCATTTCCTGCCTCTCGTCAGAGTCATACTCCTCTTCGTCACCATTCGCATCCCCCTCCGCAGCCTCATCATCCTCACCCTGAATACGAGAGAGAGGAGAGAAGGCATGAAGAACGCTCAAGAGAAAAGGTGTTCCCCAACAAGCGGAACGGAGTGCATTATACACGTGGTGCATGGTGTGTTGATTGAACAGACCCCATGAAGGTATAAGAGCATACCTCTGCTGCTTCTCCAGCCCCACCTTTGGCTTTTTTCCTTCAAACACAAGACAAATAGATTCAGAAAAACATGAATAATATATCCATTCATTCACTCTCCAAACAAGATAAGTTGAGGCAGCAGAGCATGGTGTCTCTACGGTATCTTAGTGTTTACTTGTTGACCGCTGGGACAGAGCTCAGCAGTGGATCATCCTTCAGCAGGTCATGACTGCTTTTGCTTTTCCCCTTCAGTGTCTGGGTGAAAAGAAACCATGTGTGTAATGTATCTGATTGACACGGATGGCATACAGATGGTGAGTTTTATTTGAGGTGCAGAATAACAAGACCGCTCATGTTCTAATTACCTGGCTGACTTGAGTTACCATTTCCTCTTCCTCCTCAGCTTCCTCTCCAAATGACAACAGACTGAAGTTCCTGACAAAATAAATAGGTCCAGAGACCGACTGTTCATAACTGCAGTACCACGCTTCCGAGTCAGCAACAGATTGAGAGTGAGGGGCAGAGAAAGTGTGTATAATAGTCAATTAAACACTTACTTTGTTGCTTTGGACTGAGATTTCTTTCCCTCTTTTTTGTCTTCATCCTTTTTGGATTTTTTTCTTTCACGTGGAATGATGTCATCAAAGGGAGAATGTAACACCTGCAGAGAGACATTTGAAAAAACGTAAAGTAACAAGAGTCTGACAGAATTGGTACGCATGTAAAAACAAATGAATGGTCAAAGTGATAAAATATTACGGTGTGATGTAAACCCATAACAAGACATACATACCTCAGTGGTTCGTATCTTGTGTGGATTTAAAGGTCTTTCCTCCTGATCACATTCCACTTCGGATAACCTGAGCATGTTGTACACTGTATCACCAGTCACCTGCATTGGGGAAAGGAAGATGAACTTACAGGACAAATGCTGCATACTAAAAGCTTTCCAAACAGAAAAGATGCATTGATCTTCTTTTGGCATTTTACCTTTCCAAAGATGGTGTGTTTGTTGTTGAGCTCATCTGCCCGACCCAGGGTGAAGAAGAACTGGCTGCCGTTGTCATGGGGCCCTGCGTTGGCCATGGCAACCAGACCACGTCTGTTGAAACGCAGTCTGGAGTGGAACTCATCCTGGGAACGGGGGACAGAGCCAACAGCAAAACCAGAATCAGCCCCACTGTCACATTGTTAGTGGGGAAGTCTGAAACCATAGTAATGGGTGAGTTGACAAAGGTTCCATGTAGAAAAGTTGAGTTTATGTCTAGCCTATAATTTTTGGGTGGTGACCATGATGCGAGTTAATAAGGTGATGGAGACAGTGAAAGTTAACCTTGAATGGGCGTCCATAGATGGACTCTCCCCCCGTCCCGGATCCTGTGGGATCTCCTCCTTGGACAATGAACTCTGGCACCACTCTATGGAATGGTGTTCCATCATAGTAGCCTGTGGAAGAGAACAGTACACATGTACAATAAGCTGGTGTGCAATGTGAAATGTTGAGTATACTAATCTCTTGAGGACAGACTAAACAAAATCAGACAGAATTCCAGGTTCTGGGTTAACCAAGATTGAGTATACATTATAAGTACATCAGTACTGTTGAGTGACCTTGCATTTTAACCTGCTAGTAGATATAAATCAGGCACCCAGTCCTTACCTTCCATGCATAACTGGACAAAGTTTCTGGCGGCCTTGGGTGCCTCTTTGGACCACAGCTCAATATCGATGTCACCAGCTGAGGTCTTGATCAGAACCTGAGAAGGTAGAAGCATATCACTTTATACCAAGGCCACACGTCTGCTTGGCAGAACGTTAGCTAGCCAGCTTACTGTACTTCGTGCAGACTGTGATCTTCAGAGGAACTAATTACAGGAGCCCTGGCAAACAAGCTGGCGCTCACCTTTCCGCTTGTTGGAGGCTCTTGAATGTAAATGTTGCTCATTTTTTTGTTGACGTTAACGGACAACTCGACACCGAAAATCTGTTATCTATCTTTCAGCAGTATGAAAATATATATTTTTCCGAAAATGCAGCACTAAATATTTGGCAAAGACTGCAAATTAGAGATTAATGTCTAAACGTGTCTCCAGCACAGCTCACTGAACCGCCATGTTGTTAAACCATGAATGCGTTGTTTACTTCGAGGCAATGGGGTGTGAGCGGCATTTACCAAGTCGATGCGTGGAAGCAGCTTCCCTAATATTTGTTTGAAGGGTGATATGTCAAATATCAATTAACTTGTTAAATATGTGTATGGAAATATATCGTAAATAAACATCTGTTAAAACATTGATGGATTATCATTTTCATATACACCCCTAAAATGTGTGGTTTGATCCGTGTGTTACATTGCGATCAACCCCCTCTCCGCCCCCCTAAAATGTTATACAGAACAGTAGCTAGCTAGCTAAAGGGAGGCTGACTCATATATGTCGAGAAAACTCTAATTATTAAAGGTTTCTGAAAAAATAAGAGAGTCAGAAATATTAGTATGTACGAATTATTTATCAAGTAGTCAAATCAGCTCCAAATGTGTTTTAAAAATTTTTTTAAATAATGTTTTAACCAAAGATGGTACTAACCACTAACCATTTTATGTTTCCTATCGGACCTGTTTTGTAGAGGACCCACAGGGAAATGTTTCGAAATATATTAACGCAGCAAGGTTGTTGTTTTTTTGCAATAAAGTGTGATAATGGCTGCACCAGGTATGTTTGCTCTAACATAAGACTCCTCGGTATTAATATTTTAATGGAAATTGGAGGTAGCTAGCTGTAACTATCTTTTAGTTGCCTTTTGGCAGAACTTATGGACTGCTAGTTAGCTAGCCTAGCAACTATGATCCGATTGGCTAGTATGATTGTGTTCAATGTTTTAAATAGCTAGCTCGTGTTATTTTGATAATAATCTGTGTATGACATTTTAGTCTCTCCATTCGTCTGATAACAGCTGTGTTATGTTATCTCAATGTGAATCATATACACTGAACACAAATATAAACGCAACATGTAAAGTGTTGGTCCTGTGTTCCATGAGCTGATATAAAATATCCCAGAAATGTTTTGTACGTACAAAAAAAGCTTATTTCTCTCATTGTGTGCACAAATCTGCTTACGTCCCTGTTAGTGAGCATTTCTCCTTTGCCAAGGTCAACCATCAATCTGACAGGTGTGGTATAATAAATAAGCAGATTGAACAGTATGATCATTACACAGGTGCACCTTTGGGGACAATAAAAGGGCACTCTAAAATGTGCAGTTTTGTCACACAACGCCTCAAGTTTAGAGGGAGCTTGCAGTTGGCATGCTGACTGCAGGAATGCCCACTAAAGCTGTTGCTGGAGAATTGTTCATTTGTCTACCATAAGACACCGTTTTAGAGAACTTTGTAGTCTGTCCAACCAGCCTCACAACCACAGACCCTGTGAATGGCATTGTGTGGGCGAGTGGTTTGCTAATATCAACGTTGTGAACAGAGTGCTCCATGGTGGCGGTGAGGTTATGGTATGGGCAGGCAGGCATAAGCTATGGAAAAACAACACAATCTGCATTTTATCGATGGCAATTTGAATGCATAGAGATACTTTGATGAGATCCTGAGGCCCATTGTCGTGTCATTCATCCGCCGCCATCACTTCATGTTTCAGCATGATAATGCACGGCCCGGATATGATGCACGGATATGTACACAATTCCTGGAAGCTGAAAATGTCCCAGTTCTACCATGGTCTGCATACTCAGACATGTCACCCATTGAGCATGTTTGGGATGCTCTGGATTGACGTGTACGACAGAGCGTTTCAGTTCCCGCCAATATCCAGAAATGCCGCACAGCCATGAAGAGTGGGACATCATTCCACAGGACACAATCAACACAAGGCAAAGGAGATGTGTTGCGCTGCATGAGGACAATGGTGGTCAGACCAGATACTGACTGGTTTTCTGATCCACACACCTAACCTTTTTTTTTTAAGGTATCTTACCAACAGTCATATGAAATCCTAAGATTAGTGCCTAATATTATTTTTTGTCAATTTACTGATGTCCTTATATGAACTGTAAATCAGTAAAGTCTTATACATTTTTTTGCATAACGTGTTTATATTTATGTTCAGTATAAGAAGGAATCAGAATATACCGGCCTACGTTTTCGCGAGACTTCAACAAAGCAAAAATTGTCCCATTTCACAATGATTACATTTGTCAATGAATTTGCAGGTCCCAATAAGGACAACATCAGAGCTGGGTGCAAGAAATGTGGTTACCGTAAGTCATCTTTATTGCTTATATTATGTCTCTAGTCTAACTCTACATATTCAAGCCTTGTGAATACAATTCCAGAATGCTTCTTGTTGTCCCCTGACCCCTGAGTGTGCCATAATCATTCTGTGCTAGATACACTTTCATTCTAAAGTACTTCCCTTCTTCACTCACTTTTGTACTTACTCTGGTCATTTTATCAGCGGGCCACCTGACGTTCGAGTGCCGTAACTTTGTGCGTGTGGACCCCCGGAAAGACATTGTCCTAGATGTAAGCAGTACAAGCAGCGAAGAGAGTACAGAGGACGAGCAGGAGGATCTGCCTCATGACAAGCTGGGTCGGGAAGGAAAAGACTCAAAAGGTCTAAACCTCTTTTACATTTTGGAATCTCTGCTCAGCATGTTGTTAGAATGATCTGAATTCCAACTGGTTACTGGTACAGACATGAATGCCATTCTGGACATATGGAACAAATCTAATGAGACCAACTACAATCCATAAGCAACCAAAGATCTTCATGTACTCTCTGATTACTACCTCATTGATGCCTGGCGAGCTCATAATCCTAAAGCAAAAGAGTACACTTTCTATTCAAACAGGCACAAAACATTCTCCCAAATCGATTTAGTACTATGACGTGCCTGCGCTTTTATTTTCTTTATTCAAGAAAATATAAATTCGACATATGAGCATATCTGATCGTCATGCTTACTACTGCCAGATACACATTCCAGATTCTCCTACAGGAGCCACAAGATGGCGCTTTAATATTTCCTAACTACAGAATCCAAGTTTTCTGTGACCAATTTGAAACTGAATTGAATGAATTTGTAATTATTAACAAAAATTCAGTTGAGGATCCTCACATTTTATGGGACGCCATCAAAGGCGTTATTAAAAACAAAAACAATGAATTTGCCATCCAACGAGTTAGACTCAACCATTTCATCCATGTTAATTGACCCTGTCATCTACTTGCTAACAAGCTTCGCAGCAATGATCAATTACTGGATATTGCAACGATTGAATCTGAATCAGGTGAATTACTATACCCAAAGTCAAATTAATCAACTAAAGAATCTCCCGTTGCTATAAAGAATTGTACACCTCTGATTTGTAAATCCACACCAAGCCAGATTGATTCCCATTTAAAAGATCTAAGAACTCCTCTTCTCTCAGTTGAGGAAGCCAGGCTTGCTGGGAGCCCAAATCTCTTTCCATGAACTTAAAAGGGCATTAGATAACATCAATAAAGGCACATCACCTGGTTGGGCTGGTATTCCTGGTACTCTATTAAAAATGTTGGAACCAATTAGGTCCACTGTTGCTTGAAATGATTAACACAGTCGTTTACAAAGATTCATTTGGAAGGGATGTTAGAACAGCACTAATTTCCCTTTTATATATATATATATATATGGTATATATATGGTAAAGACGCCATTTTCATTTGCTAAACATAGATATTAAACTTTTTTCAAAAATTCTGTCGTCTTGTCTTGCTACTTACCCAAATATTATCCGAAGATAACATCTGTTGTGTATTACATATCTCACATGCTTCATCATAAACCAAAACTCCTTGGGCTGTTCTGTCTCTCGATGCAGAAGAAGATTTTGATAGACTAGAATGGTCATATCTTTGTGACTTGGCTCGAATTTCATTAATATGACTGAAATACTAAATGACAATCCCCCAGCCATAGTAATAACAAGCAATACGTGCTTTGTTCTATTCAGTATAACTAGAAGTTGCAGGCAACGTGATCCCATCTCACCTCTGCTATTTTTGTCTAACTACAATGCAGTTCAAAAGTATTTACTAAATAAACTAAAGTAAAACATTTAATGAAAAGTAACACAAAATAACAATAACGATGCTATATACCGGGGGTCAATGTGCAGGTTCGTCGAGTTAATTTGTATATGTAGGTAGGGGTAAAGTGACTATGCATGGATAATAAACAGTGAGTAGCAGCAATGTACAAAACAGGGGGTCAATGTAAATAGTCCGGGTGGCCATTTGATTAATGGTTCATCAGTTTTATGGCTTGGGGGTAGAAGCTGTTAAGGAACCTTTTGGACCTAGACTTGGCGCGCCGGTACCACTCGCCGTGTGGTAGCAGAGAGAACAGTCTATGACTTGGGTGGCTGGAGTCTGACAATCTTTGGGGCCTTCCTCTGACACCGCCTAGTATATAGGTCCTAGATGGCAGGAAGCTTGGCCCCAGTGATGTACTGGGCCGTACGCACTACCCTCTGTTGCGTTTTACGGCTAGATGCCGAGAAGTTGCCATACCAGACAGTGATGCAACCGGTCAGGATGCTCTCGATGGTACAGCTGTAGAACATTTTGAGGATCTGGTGTTGTCGTGCCCTCTTCATGACTATCTTGGTGTGTTTGGACCATGATAGTTTGTAGGTGACGTGGACAGCAAGGAACTTAGATCTCGACCCGCTTCACTACAGCCCCGTCGATGTGAATGGAGGCGTGTTCGACCCTCCTTTCCCGTAGTTCATGATCAGCTCCTTTTGTCTTGCTCACGTTGAGGGAGAGGTTGTTGTCCTGGCACCACACTGCCAGGTCTCTGACCTCCTCCCTATAGGCTGTCTCATCATTGTTGTGATCAAGTCTACTACTGTTGTGTCGTCAGCAAACTTAATGATGGTGTTGGAGTCGTGCTTGGCCACCCAATCGTGGTTGAACAGAGAGTACAAAAGGGGACTAACCACGCACCCCTGAGGGGCCCCCGTGTTGAGGATCAGTGTTGTAGATGTGTTGTTGCCTACTCTTATTGTCAAAATTAATATATAACTCCAGAATTTCTGGAGTTCAGTGCTTTCCTTGTCTCCCACTACTGGCTATTGTGAAAAAAATCCATAGTGCGGTTTCGAAATGTATATGGCAAGGTAAGTGATCCCGGATAAAATTAGCAATCTTACAAAGAGGGAAAGACGTTGGAGGAATATCCATACCAAACTTTAAATTGTATTTCCAGGCACTAGCATTTCATCCCATCGTAAATTGTTTTAGATGTGATTTCTTCCAGCCCCTGGCTGAGTATGGAGAGAAATACAGTGTATCCTATTGCCCTGGAAGAGGTGCTCTTCACCGATAGACTATATATACACTGCTCAAAAAAATAAAGGGAACACATCCTTGATCTGAATGAATTAATTATTCTTATTAAATACTTTTTTCTTTACATAGTTGAATGTGCTGACAACAAAATCACACAAGTTATCAATGGAAATCAAATTTATCAACCCATGGAGGTCTGGATTTGGAGTCACACTCAAAATTAAAGTGGAAAACCACACTACAGGCTGATCCAACTTTGATGTAATGTCCTTAATACAAGTCAAAATGAGGCTCAGTAGTGTGTGTGGCCTCAATGTGCCTGTATGACCTCCCTACAGCGCCTGGGCATGCTCCTGATGAGGTGGCGGATGGTCTCCTGAGGGATCTCCTCCCAGACCTGGACTAAAGCATCCGCCAACTCCTGGACAGTCTGTGGTGCAACTTGGCGTTGGCGGATGGAGCGAGACATGATGTCCCAGATGTGCTCAATTGGATTCAGGTCTGGGGAACGGGCGGGCCAGTCCATAGCATCAATGCCTTCCTCTTGCAGGAACTGCTAACACACTCCAGCCACATGAGGTCGAGCATTGTCTTGCATTAGGAGGAACCCAGGGCCAACCGCACCAGCATATGGTCTCACAAGGGGTCTGAGGATCTCATCTCGGTACCTAATGGCAGGCTACCTCTGGCGAGCACATGGAGGGCTGTGCGGCTCCCCAAAGAAATGCCACCCCACACCATGACTGACCCACCGCCAAACCGGTCATGCTGGAGGATGTTGCAGGCAGCAGAATGTTCTCCACGGCGTCTCCAGACTGTCACGTCTGTCACATGTGCTCAGTGTGAACCTGCTTTCATCTGTGAAGAGCACAGGGCGCCAGTGGCGAATTTGCCAATCTTGGTGTTCTCTGGCAAATGCCAAACGTCCTGCACGATGTTGGGCTGTAAGCACAACCGCCACCTGTGGATGTCGGGCCCTGCCCTCATACCACCCTCACGGAGTCTGTTTCTGACCGTTTGAGCAGACGCATGCACATTTGTGGCCTGCTGGAGGTCATTTTGCAGGGCTCTGGCAGTGCTCCTCCTGCTCCTCCTTGCACAAAGGCGGAGGTAGCGGTCCTGCTGCTGGGTTGTTGCCCTCCTACGGCCTCCTCCACGTCTCCTGATGTACTGGCCTGTCTCCTGGTAGCGCCTCCATGCTCTGGACACTACGCTGACAGACACAGCAAACCTTCTTGCCACAGCTCGCATTGATGTGCCATCCTGGATGAGCTGCACTACCTGAGCCACTTGTGTGGGTTGTAGACTCCGTCTCATGCTACCACTAGAGTGAAAGCACCGCCAGCATTCAAAAGTGACCAAAACATCAGCCAGGAAGCATAGGAACTGAGAAGTGGTCTGTGGTTATCACCTGCAGAACCACTCCTTTATTGGGGGTGTCTTGCTAATTGCCTATAATTTCCACCTGTTGTCTATTCCATTTGCACAACAGCATGTGAAATTTATTGTCAATCAGTGTTGCTTCCTAAGTGGACAGTTTGATTTCACAGAAGTGTGATTGACTTGGAGTTACATTGTGTTGTTTAAGTGTTTATTTTTTTGAGCAGTGTACAAAGTATGTGGGCACCCCTTCAAATGAGTGGATTCTGTATTTAAAGCACACCGCCATGCAATCTCCATAGACAAACATTGACAGTAGAATGGCTCAGTGATCCATAGAGCAGCCCTGGTCAACTGTAAGTGCTATCATTGTGAAGTGGAAACGTCTAGGAGCAACAACGGCTCAGCTGCGAAGTGGTATGCCACACAAGCTCACAGAACGGAACTGCCGAGTGCTGAAGCGCATACTCATAAAAAGCGTCTGTCCTTGGTTGCAACACTCACTACCGAGTTCCAAAATATTTGTTTGTCGGGAGCTTCATGAAATGGGTTTCCATGGCCGAGTATTTGCGCACAAAAGCCTAAGATCTCCATGCGCACTGCCAAGCGTCGGCTGGAGTGGTGTAAAGCTCACCACCATTGGACTCTGGAGTGATGAATCACGCTTCACCATCTGGCAGTCCGACGGACAAATCTAGGTTTGGTGGATGCCAGGAGAACGCTACCTGCCTGAATGCATAGTGCCAACTGTAAAGCTTGAAATGTTGACTCAAATGCTGCCCACAGTTGTGTCATGTTGGCAGGATGTCCTTTGGGTGGCGGACCATTCTTGATACTAACGGGAAACTGTTGAGGATGAAAAACCCAGCAGTGTGTCAGTTCTTGACACAAACCGGTGCGCCTGGCACCTACTACCACACTTAAATATTTTGTCTTGTCCATTCACCCTCTGTATTGCACACATACACAATCCATGTCTCAAGGCTTAAAAATCAGTCTTGAACCTGTGGTATGGTAAGGATTTTTCTGTGGGGGGTGGAAAACATGGTTTCTGAGTGGGGGGCAGGCGGGAGGTTGGTTGGAGGGAGACATGTTGATTGGGGGAAGGGGTTAGAGGCAATCTTTCCCCCCCACCCTTTTTTTCTCTTTACTTAAAGTGTTTTTGTCTGAATGGCTTTGTGCATTTGTCCTGATTGCTGTAGGTCCCCAGGAGGACACCAGGAAAGTTAAACACAAGAGGAGGAAGAGTAAAGACAGAAAGTCTGAAAGAAAGAGGTACGTCACATTCGTTTCTCTCCGGTATGTCTGAGAAATAATCATGCATGTTGGTAGTGTTATGTCTAATCACTGTGGATGGCACAATCTCCCGTAGGTCTTATTCATCGAGTGACGAAGAGGAGAGCAAGAAGAGAAAGAAACACAAAAGCCACAAGAAAAAAGGCAAAAAGGAAAAGAAAGAAAAGAAGGAACGTCACAAGAAGAAGCAGAAGAAGAAAGGTGAACCGTCCTCGTCTGACAGCTCCAGCGGGTCCTCTGACACTGATTGAGAAGATGGAACGTTAAAGGGACAGATTTACTGAAGTGTTTGGTTTGCTACTCGTCATTTTACGGAGGAATCGATCGAGCTGAAGACATTAGATTGTATTTCGATCCACTTTACCTTTAAGATATTATTCCTTTTTCTTCAACTTTTGATTTGATTTTCTTTGTTTTATGTCCTGTGGAAAGTAATAGGTGCAGACACTGAGTATATCTGGCCCTTGTGTGTCACAGAATCAAGGACCATCTGTAAGGCTGGTCAATATAGCCTCTGCTACAAATGAAACAATGGACCCAGATTTACTGTCACTGGTTTGACTTTGGTGAACACTGAAACGTTTGGATGGAATTTGTTTTTAAAAGGCATTATGTAGATTGATAGCGTCTAGATTTGACCATTTATTAGTGAACCATCTGAACTTTTTATTTTCCAAGTGTTGATCTTTCAAGTTACCAGAATGGGATAGGCAGATGTAGTAAGCAAGACATTTCTGTATTTTCCATTTTTAGGAAGGTATTAAGGTGGTAATGCTTCCAGATTTGATGTCATTCATTTAGTAGAAAACTGTAATAAAACAATCCTATTACATTTCTGTGTCTGAGCTCTTTGAAGTGAAAGTGATTATTATATTCAATATACGATGGGAAAATATATTTTGCTGTTTGAGAAATGCAGAGACATTGAGGAATTGACTTCTTTTCAATCTTCTGATATTTATGAAATGGCTTTTGGAGGCAAGACGTGCAGAAGTGTATCTCCATCCTACACACAGTACCCCTGGTGTTTTGCAGGTACTATTTAATGAAACTGCCAGTTGAGGACTTGTGAGGCATCTGTTTCTCAAACTAGACACTAATGTACTTGTCCTCTTGCTCAGTTGTGCACAGGGGCCTCCCACTCCTCTTTCTATTCTGGTTAGAGCCAGTTTGCGCTGTTCTGTGAAGATGGATTACCAGGACGTGTACTCAAAGCATGCTCGTACCGTACCACCTGGCAAGTGTCTTCACGGACATTTTCAACTTCTCCCTGACCGAGTCTGTAATATCTACATGTTTCAAGCAGACCACAATAGTCCCTGTGCCCAAGGAAGAGGAGGTAACCTGCCTAAATGATTTACCGCCCCGTAGCACTCACGTCGGTAGCCATGAATTGCTTTGAAAGGCTCCCGGATACCATAGACCCACTCCAATTCGCATACCGTCCCAACAGATCCACAGATGACACAATCTCAATCACACTCCACATTGCCCTTTCCCACCTGGACAAAAGGAACAGCTATGTGAGAATGTGGTTCATTGACTACAGCTCAGCGTTCAACACCACAGTGCCCACAAAGATCATCACTAAGCTAAGGACCCTGGGACTAAACACCTCCCTCTGCAACTGGATCCTGGACTTCCTGAGGGGCCGCCCCCAGGTGGTGAGGGTAGGTAGCAACACATCTGCCACGCTGATCCTCAACACTGGAGCTCCCCAGGGGTGCATGCTCAGTCCCCTCCTGTACTCCCTGTTCACCCACGACTGCATGGCCAGACACCATCATTAAGTTTGCAGACGACACAACAGTGGTAGGCCTGATCACCGACAACGACGAGACAGCCTATAGGGAGGAGGTCAGAGACCTAGCCGGGTGGTGCCAGAATAACAACCTCTCCCTCAATGTAACCAAGACTAAGGAGATGATTGTGGACTACAGGAAAAGGAGCACCCCAGCCATAAACTGTTCTCTCTACTACCACATGGCAAGCGGTACCGGAGTGCCAAGTCTAACCCGGACTATTTGCATTGTGTTCACCCCCCCAACCCCTCTTTTACGCTGCTGCTACTCTCTGTTTATCATATATGCATAGTCACTTTAACTATACATTCATGTACATACTACCTCAATTGGCCCGACCAACCAGTGCTCCCGCACATTGGCTAACCGGGCTATCTGCATTGTGTCCCACACCACCCGCTCTTTTTATGCTACTGCTACTCTCTGTTCATGATATATGCATTGTCACTTTAACCATACCTACATATACATACTACCTCAATAAGCCTGACTAACAGGTGTCTGTATATAGCCTTGCTACTGAATATAAGATCAGCGTCAACTCACCATCAGTACGACCAAGAATATGTTTTTCGCGACGCGGATCCTGTGTTCTGCCTTACAAACAGGACAACGGAATGGATCGCATGCAGCGACCCAAAAAAACGACTCCGAAAAAGAGGGAAACGAGGCGGTCTTCTGGTCAGACTCCGGAGACGGGCACACCGTGCACCACTCCCTAGCATTCTTCTTGCCAATGTTCAGTCTCTTGACAACAAGGTTGATGAAATCCGAGCAAGGGTAGCATTCCAGAGGGACATCAGAGACTGTAACGTTCTGTGCTTCACGGAAACATGGCTCACTGGAGAGACGCTATCCGAGGCGGTGCAGCTAACGGGTTTCTCCACGCATCGCGCCGACAGAAACAAACACCTTTCTGGTAAGAAGAGGGGCGGGGGCGTATGCCTTATGGCTAACGAGACATGGTGTGATGAAAGAAACATACAGGAACTGAAATCCTTCTGTTCACCTGATTTAGAATTCCTCACAATCAAATGTAGACCGCATTATCTACCAAGATAATTCTTTTCGATTATAATCACAGCCGTATATATCCCCCCCCAAGCAGACACATCGATGGCTCTGAACAAACTTTATTTAACTCTTTGCAAACTGGAAACCATTTATCCGGAGGCTGCATTCATTGTAGCTGGGGATTTTAACAAGGCTAATCTGAAAACAAGACTCCCTAAATTTAATCAGCATATCCATTGCGCAACCAGGGGTGGAAAAACCTTGGATCATTGTTACTCTAACTTCCGCGACGCATATAAGGCCCTGCCCCGCCCCCCTTTCGGAAAAGCTGACCACGTCTTCATTTTGTTGATCCCTGCCTACAGACAGAAACTAAAACAAGAGGCTCCCACGCTGAGGTCTGTCCAACGCTGGTCCGACCAAGCTGACTCCACACTCCAAGACTGCTTCCATCACGTGGACTGGGATATGTTTCGTATTGCGTCAGATAACAACATTGACGAATACGCTGATTCGGTGTGCGAGTTCATTAGAATGTGCGTTGAAGATGTCGTTCCCATAGCAACGATTAAAACATTCCCTAACCAGAAACCGTGGATTGATGGCAGCATTCGCGTGAAACTGAAAGCGCGAACCACTGCTTTTAATCAGGGCAAGGTGTCTGGTAACATGACCGAATACAAACAGTGCAGCTATTCCCTCCGCAAGGCTATCAAACAAGCTAAGCGTCAGTACAGAGACAAAGTAGAATCTCAATTCAACGGCTCAGACACAAGAGGCATGTGGCAGGGTCTACAGTCAATCACGGACTACAGGAAGAAATCCAGCCCAGTCACGGACCAGGATGTCTTGCTCCCAGGCAGACTAAATAACTATTTTGCCCGCTTTGAGGACAATACAGTGCCACTGACACGGCCTGCAATGAAAACATGCGGTCTCTCCTTCACTGCAGCCGAGGTGAGTAAGACATTTAAACGTGTCAACCCTCGCAAGGCTGCAGGCCCAGACGGCATCCCCAGCCGCGCCCTCAAAGCATGCGCAGACCAGCTGGCCGGTGTGTTTACTGACATATTCAATCAATCCCTATACCAGTCTGCTGTTCCCACATGCTTCAAGAGGGCCACCATTGTTCCTGTTCCAGCCTGGCCTTCTCCCACGACTGTAAGATGTCTACTATCGCCACCGACAGGAAAGTCAGGATCTTCCGCTTCCTGACGGGGAAACCGATGAGGGTGTTTGATGAGTCGTTATCGGTAATTTCCTAACTTTCACAATCGGGTCTTTACTTTATTTCACATTGCTATTAATAAACTGTGCTATATCTTATAATCAAGATATTTGTCATTTTAAGTCACAAGATACTGACAAATTGGTAGCCAATTCACTGTTTCCCACATTTCCCAGTGCATTTATCTGAACTGTGTTAATTTCTCTGACCTGGTTCTTTTAGATGCCCAGAGCTGCAGCAGATGAAGCAGCAGCTACCAGACATGGAGTTTGGTCAGCGGATGGCGGTAGAGAGGGAACTGGAGAAGGTGGATGAGATTAGGCTCACCAGCATCATCTTTGACGAGACGGGTCACTTCGTCCTCTACGGAACCATGCTGGGCATCAAGGTCATCAATGTGGAGAACCAACAGGTTGCGTTTGAATGGTCAAAATGCACTTCACAGTAATACCCTCTAAACACAGTGGTTGTCAGCCTTGGAGAGCTACAGAGTGAGGCTTTTGTACCAGCCCTACACTAAAAACCCTAAGTCGATTTATCAAGCTCTTGATGATAAATTGATTAGTTGAATCAGTTGTTTTTAAGGCTGGACTGAATCAAAATGTATTTGTCACCTGTGTGTGGTCAGGTGTGTGCATATCCTGGGGAGGTTAGAGGACAGCCGTGTGGTGAAGCTCAGCCTGGTCCAGGGGGTTGCGTGCAACACAGCTCCCACCATCGAGATGAAGACATCAGACAACCCGGCCCTGCAGAGCACAATGCCAGACCCCACAATCTTCTGCACTGCCTTCAAGAAGAACCGCTTCTACATGGTGAAAATTCAGTCAACTTTTTTTTTGTCCTGGAAGGGCAATTGTAGCCCCTGTAAAAGAGAAACGGTATATTACTGTTGCTCTCTTGTAGTTACATTCTTTGACATATTTTAACCCTCATTCTATAATTTCTGTCACTACAACTTCCTTTCTCTTGGTAGTTCTCCAAGAGGAGAGCCAGAGGACACGAAGTGTGCAGAGTCAGAGACGTGTTCAACGAGAAGCCGTCTGAGGAGGTGATGGCTGCTACCCAGGCTGAGGGGCCCAATTTGCAATGCCAAAGGCTCTGTCTGTTAACTTTCCTCAGAACCTAGTGTTGCATTTGATTGTCTCACCAGTCGGTGTGCTATTATTACATTCCTTTTTTTAAAGTAAAAGTCTTGGATTATTCAAGAATGCATCTTGCCGTCTCTCATTCCATGTGTCCTCTTTTCTTGGACGTGTGAAATTAATAAAGCAGGGTCTTATTTGGGACCATTCAGGGGAACATTACAGAACGTTCAGATAGAAATATCTAACATGATTCTATCTACAACGTCTCTGGATGGGTCAGACCATATTCAGACATTCATCAGTTTGTTTTTATTTAATAGCGTCACATTATGAATAATTTACAAAAAACATCAAGTCCGAGTAACAAATGTGCAGCTGTGCTTCTAAACGTTTCAAAATCACATCAGAAATGGAAGATTTCGCAAATCAAGAGATCCGTTAAGAGTAGAGGGAAAGGCTTCTTCACATGTGCCTTTTTGCTTTTTTTTTTTTACACATACAAGAAGTAGTAAACACTATAGCAATAAGGAAAGTTAATTCTAACCAAAGGATGGTTCCGCGATACAACAAGAGGCATTGAAAGAGCGTTACTACAGGTGGGTAATGTAGTATGTTACTAAAAATGCAGACTGTGCTAAAACAGAAAATCGAACAAATGTTATTACAGAACTCAACCTGGAGTCCTATAGTCGACAGCAGATATTATTTTTCATTTGGTTTCAAACGAAGCCAGGGTCACATTCAGTACGGCACAACATTATGGTACATTCAGATAAATATTGTGTGAAAATCATCCTGTCAATTAATGAAGGAATCATGTCAGCGCTAAACATTTATCTGCAACGTTGCACCGTCCTGAACACAACCCACATGCACCAATGCATTCTTCACAACAACAAAAAACACTCCACAAAACAAAGAGGCAAAAATTTAGCTCAGATGTTTCACCAGAGATACAATATCTCAACTCAAAATGGATTGATACAGATTTCAGTAAACTGCATTATTTAACGTAACAGACACTTCTCAACCAAAGTAAATAATAGCTGAATCCAAACCTTCACCGCTTGTGTTATTTTCAGACCGTATGCTGCATTACATAAAATCATGTCAAGTGCATTGGTACCGAAGATCGGGTAAGCATCAGGTAAGAAGTTTAGGTAGGTATTTGGAGAAACTGGTCTCTAGGGTATCAATGGGTTAGTTCTAGGGTAAGAGGATAAGGGGTGAGACTGGGTACCACAAGTCAGTCATCAGGGGAGGTTTAGGCCACGTCCAGTACGCCTGCAGCCACCAGCTGTCGGGACAGCCAGTCCAGGCCCTCGTAGAGCCCTGTGCCGCTGCGGGCGTCACAGCCTTGGATGTGCCAGCTCCTCCCACAGCACAGCTTGTGAAGGCTCAGAAGCTCCGTCATCTCCTCCACTGACTCAGCCCCGGGGACATCCTGCAGATGAGGATAGAGGAATCAATGACTTAATCATCTTTGTGTGTGTACTTGTTTCCTGGACCAGAGGGCTGCGTGTGTACCTGTTTGTTGGCGAAGATGAGCAGCAGGGCGTCTCTCAGCTCTTTCTCGGTCAGCAGTTTCGCCAGCTCACTGTGGGCCTCCATCAGCCTGTCTCTGTGACAGCTGTCAATCACAAACACCACCGCTGGAGAGAGAAACTGAGAAAGTCAGGGCCCTATTCATTCATAACCTGTTTCCAGGTTTCCTGGATGAGTAAAAAAATAAATTTACTGAAAAAGTTTTGTATAACATACTGGATTTTCAAATTCAGTACATTTGTCATATTTATTGATACAGTAAGGGAAGCAGGTAATATGAAAGAAAGAGGATAGACAGATACACTATTTATATAAAGTATAAGGACACCCTTTCAAATTAGTGGATTGGGCTATTTCAGCCACACCAGTTGCTGATAAGTGTATAAAATCAAGCACACAGCCATGCAATCTCCATAGACAAACAATGGCAGTAGAATGCCCCGTACTGATAAGCTCAGTGACTTTCAACGTGGCACCGTCATAGGATGCCACCTTTCCAACAAGTCAGTCATCGTCAGACAAGAACTGTTCGTCGGTAGCTTCATGAAATGAGTTTCCATGTCCGAGCAGCCACAAGCCGAAGAGCACCATCCGCAATACCAAGCGTCGGCTGGAGTGGTGTAAAGCTCGCCGCATTGAACTCTGGAGCAGTGGAAATGCGTTCTCTAGAGTTATCAATCACGCTTCATTATCTGGCAGTCCGACAGACGAATCTGGTTTTGCGAATGACAGAACGCCACCTGTCCCAATGCACAGTGCCAACTGTAAAGTTTGGAGGAGGAAGAATAATGGTCTGGGGCTGTTTCTCATGGTTTGGGCTAGGCCCCTTAGTTCCAGTGAAGGGAAATCATAATGCTACAGCATACAATGACATTCTAGACGATTCTGTGCTTCCAACTTTGTGGTAACAGTTTAGGGAAGGCCCTTTCCTGTTTCAGCATGACAATGCCCCCATGCACAAAGCGAGGTCCATACAGAAATGGTTTGTCGAGATTGGTGTGGAAGAACTTGACTGGCCTGCACCTCAACCCCATCGAACACCTTTGGGATGAATTGGAAAGCTGACTGCGAGCCAGGCCTAATCACCCAACATCAGAGCCCGACCTCTAAATGCTCTTGTGGCTGAATGGAAGAACCCGCAGCAATGTTCCAACATCCAGAAGAGTAGAGGCTGTTATAGCTGCAAAAGGGGGACAAACTCCATATTAATGCTCAACAAGCAGGTGTCCACATACTTTTGACGTTGTAGTGTACCTTGTGTGTTCAGGTAATAGTGCTTCCAGAGAGGTCGTAGCTTATGTTTCCCACCAACATCCCAGATGGTGAACTTGAGATTCTTATACTCCACTGTCTCCACATTAAAACCTAGAGATGACAAGAAGGAATGGCTAATGTCAATACAATTCAGGTAAATGTCATGTAAAAATGCATAATTTGACACATGCCTACATGACAACGACTGTTGTGGGTTTACCTATGGTAGGGATGGGCTGCATAAACTCGTCCTGTTTCAGCTTGAAGAGGATGGTGGTTTTCCCGGCACTATCCAGTCCCAGGGTCACCACCCGGATCTCCATCTTTGGACCAATGTGGACCCGGTTGTCCTGGAACAGAGAAAAACCATGTCGTCTAAAGGAGGTAACTAATTATCTTTCAATGGAGAGTGTGCCACGTCTTGAATTCTTACAGAGTAGAGCAGAGTGCTGTACCTTGGTGAAGGTGACGGGGATACCAGCGTCTAGCTGGATGTGGTCAGCCAGCTCAGTGAACTGCTGCTGCTGTTTCTGCAGAGTCTCCAAAAGTCTGTTGATCTCCTGCTTGGCCAGAACCACCCTGCAGTCATCCTACCGAGAGAGACGGGAAAGACATCAGTCATGATTACTGGGATGTTTTGTGATACTTGCGGGCAAGAATGATTGATCTTGCTGTGACAATTCTGACATTTTATATGGCAATATGCAATGATTTTGTCCAATTTTTCACAAATGCGCTGACAAGGGAAAGTGGCTTGATGTGTGACTTGATTGAACTATATTATGTGGTAAATGTGCAGTGATTCGTTGAGAATGCGAGCCCTCTTTTTGTGCTGCGGGGGATGAGTCAGTTTTGTCCAATAATATTGTGATGAATTGACTGTTTTATGCTGAAATAGTGCAGTGATTAGTGAAACTGGCAAGCCCTCTGATAATATTGTTGATTTTGGGCATTGTTGATTTAAAAAACAAAAAAACATTTGCTATCGTAGAATCCAGGAGGGACTGTCCAATTGAACACGCACACAGAAGACCCCAGGAAGAACATAGCGGTGCAAAGCTGCTTATTGAAAACGACGGCACCTTCCGGTGCAAGCAGAGATTGCGTTCCTACGGTGTGCTCTAGATGCTATCCCCCATTGGTGCCCCCTTTTTGGCTCCTACCTGCTGCAGAGTTCTCTCACAGTGCAGGCAGGCAGTGGAGACCTGGGAAAGCAGGATGGCCATGTCCTCCTGCTGCTGCCGGAGCCAGATGAGTCTCTCTCTGACGTGGGCGTCCACTACGCTGAGCGCCATCTCCTCCTGTCTGCACAGTGTCTCGTGGAGGTCGGCGAAGTAGGCCCTTACGCAGGACCGGGCGCTCTCTGCCGTGCCTGGGACCTGGGGAACACCCACAGACGACTGAGTCCATCAGGAATACACACAGCATGAGGAAAGATACACTAGGATTAAACGTAAGCAATTTCATGATTTTTTTTTAAGGAAACAACGTTTGAGGACTTTTAAAATGTAGCCATTGTAAATTGGTAAACACAGTAACAGCTTTACATTGATTATACCTCAATTGCCTAGCTATCCTCTTTGACAACTAAAACTTATTCTGTTGTATAGAATGCAAAAAAATCATCCACTGCCAGCTGTTCTTACATGTTCAGTGTGTGCCATGCCGATGCCGTCATCCACGGTCTGTTCCCCTCCCTCAATCTGCTGTACGATCCCAACCAGCTTCCTGGAATACTCCGACACCTCCTCTGTGAACGTCCGGATACAGTGGGCCATGTCCAGGATGGATGCACGGATCTGATTGGCTTCTGCCTCCAGAACCACATGCTACAGGAAGGAAGCAATCAGTAAGGAGAAATTAATCAAATCATAGCAGTTGAACAGCCTCAACCTTCCTGCCTCAACACCATAGTACCCGCCAAGCTCTTCACTAAGCTCAGGGCCCTGGGTCTGAACCCCTTCCTGTGTAACTGGGTCCTAGACTTACTGACGGGCCGACCCCATGTGGTGAAGGTAGGCAGTAGCACCTCCGCCATGCTGATCCTCAACACGGGAGCCCCACAGGGGTACGTGCTCAGCCCACTCCTTTACTCCCTGTTCACCCATGACTACGCACCAGTGTTTCCATTAGCTGGCAAATGCCGGCAAAAAAAAAAATGAAAAGCGGATAAATAAAAAAACTGTAGCCGGCCAAATTGTCCCGGAGAAGAAACGACACTACTCCACTACAGAGTTGTGAGTCTCGCTCTTCCCTTTCATCCTTGAGCTGTTTCTACAACTCGGAGTCCACCTGTGTTAAATTCAATTGATTGCATGTGATTTGGAAAGGCACACAGGTGACAGTGCATGTAAGAGCAAAAACCAAGCAATGAGGTCGAAGGAATTGTCAAAGAGCTCCGAAACATGATTGTGTCTAGGCACAGATTTTTATTTTACCTTTATTTAACTAGGCAAGTCAGTTAAGAACAAATTCTTATTTTCAATGACTGCCTAGGAACTGGCTGTTCAGGGGCAGAACAACAGATTTGTACCTTGTCAGCTCGGGGATTTGAACTTGCAACCTTCTTGTTACTAGTCCAACGCTCTAACCACTAGGCTACCCTGCCACCCCAAGATCTGGGAGTAAGGGTACCAAAACATTTCTGCAGCATTGAAGGTGAAGGGGCGGCAGGGTTAGAGCGTTGGACTAGTAACCGGAAGGTTGTGAGTTCAAACCCCCCCAGCTGACAAGGTACAAATCTGTCGTTCTGCCCCTGAACAGGCAGTTAACCCACTGTTCCCAGGCCGTCATTGAAAATAAGAATTTGTTCTTAACTGACTTGCCTGGTTAAATAAAGGTTACAAAAATAAAAAAGGTCCAAGAACACAATGGCCTCCAACATTCTTAAATGGAAGAAGTTTGGAACCACCAAGACTCTTCCTAGAGCTGGCCACCTGGCCAAACTGAGCAATCGGTGGAGAAGAGCCTTGGTCAGGGAGGTGACCAAGAACCCGATGGTCACTCTGACAGTACTCCAGAGTTTCTCTGTGGAGACCTTCCAGAAGGACAAACATCTCTGCAGCACTCCACCAATCAGGCCTTTATGGTAGAGTGGCCAGACAGAAGCTCAGTAAAAGGCACAAGACAGCCTGTTTGGAGTTTGCCAAAAGGCACCTAAAGGACAAGATGATTCTCTGGTCTGATGAAACCAGGATTGAACACTTAGGCCTGAATGCCAAGCGTCACATCTGGAGGAAACCTGACACCATCCCTACGGTGAAGCATGGTGGTAGCAGGGAGGGACACTAGTCAGGATCGAGGGAAAGACGAACGGAGCCAAGTACAGAGAGATCCTCCAGAACGCTTAGGACCACAGACTGGAGCGAAGGTTCACCTTCCAACAGGACAACGACCATAAGGACACAGCAAAGGCAACGTAGGAGTGGCTTCGGAACAAGTCTCTGAATGTCCTTGAGTGGCCCAGCCAGAGTCCGGACTTGAATCCGATCGAACAACTTGCCACCCCCATCTAGCCAGCTAACTAGCTGGGTGAGAGTACTTGACGTCATCCACTGAGGGTCAAGTGCTACCTGGGAACCTTGGGACATCCCTAGGCAAAACACTGACCATAACCCTGAACCTTGCCATTTTAAAATGTCAACTTCAATGGAATGGCGACGTCCCAAGGATCCCAGCTAGCAAGGCCCGTTTACTGATGCAACGCGTAGGGTGAGTGCCAGCACCACATTTTGTGATTGATGTTTTTCTTTTCAAATGACAACAAAATACCAATACATTGAAAATGTGTCCAATGCGGTGTTCTAGCTGGCTAGCATGAGGCAGCTCAGTCTTCAGAGTCTAGGCATTTTGTTTGCTTGAATCATTGCAGTTTATCCTCCCATTCGCTAGAGTAACAGTTTTTCTATAAAAAAAATATTTCTGGTGCTCTTAAATTGTATTTGGTGCTTACATTAATATTCTTTGTAGGGCAGTTTTCAGCACAATCAATACAAAAAAAAGGTTTTATTGGTCATCTGTGAATATTGCCACTCTAAAATTGGAATTGTATCGGATCAATAAATTCCATATCGGTCGGGTTCTAATAAAAACATATTGTTGTCTCTAGTGGGTCTCGTTGCTAGGAATTCTCCAAGCGGACTCATCCTCCTGCCGTACCTTGTGTCCCTGGTGCTTGCCGTACTCTTTGCACACACAGCACATGAGCGGCCCAGGCTGGCAGATCTCCTCCTGACAGACAAACTCGATAGCGTGGACCTGATGCTGCGGGCACAGAGTCTTCTCGTGGGGCTTGTCTGCCAGGGGTACCCGCCGGTGCTTGGCCAGGGTGCGGGTGGAGTGGGTGAGCTGGGAGCAATTGGCACACAAGTGGGTGGCACACACCGTGCAGTACATAGATGCCGTGTGGCTCTCGTCCTCGTCACAGCGGATTACACTCTGGAAGGAAAGGGAAGAACATAGGATAGTGTTACTTCCTTAATGACAACGCATGAAATGTATGTTTGGCTGGATGATGAAATGTAAGTAAATAAATAAATAAATAAAACAGGCAGATCAAAGCAAAGTCCCATGTTGCCTTCACCTATCCTCTGTGTTTTCAGATAGTTGCAGATGACAGATGGGAACCCAGGGCAGGGGTAACTACTGCCTACCTCTCCCATGCCTTTGAGGGACTCCTCGGCCACGCCCAACTGGTTGGACGCTCCATTCTGCAGCCTCTCCAGAAGTTCCAGCAGAGCAAAGTTCTTCTTCAAACCCCACACACCAGAGTCACCTGGGAGAGAGAGAGAGAGAGATGGATGTCACATCACCGTCACACAGACCAGAGTATGTGAGCCATTGGAAATCCCACTCATCGCTCGTGGAGTGGTCTTTGCGCACCGCTCTGTGGTTCAACGCCCATTCCCCTGCTCTGCAAAAAAAAAAGTGATCAGCGCTCACAATTTTTTTCCTTTAAAATGTAGCTCAGACTAAGACTCCCCTTTTTGTTTAACAATAGCCTATATAGAAACCAAAACGTGCAGCATGGGCTGATTAGTTGTCTTGCTATCAATTACACAGGCTGTGTGACCTATTTCTTTGTTGACTCATAACATCTCTGCGCATTAGTGGTGGGGTAGGCTAAATAAATACAACAGAATAGGCCTTATTAGGGGAATAGTGGTGAAATGAAAAATGCTGGGCAGAGAACGCCCAGAGCTCGTGGTTGAGCAGTACCGGAGAAATTGGAGCAGTAGAGAAGGCAGAATCGAACCATTACAGCCAAATTACACACGCTCCACTAACACAGGTAATCCCAAACTGGGGCACGCACAACGCCGTGGGGGGGGGGGGTTAAAAATGTGATTCACATAAAAAAAATATATACAGTTAAGTCGAAAGTTTACATACACCTTAGCCAAATACATTTAAACTCCATTTTTACTAATTGAATCCTAATACAATTCCCTGTCTTAGGTCAGTTAGGATCACCACTTTATTTTAAGAACGTGAAATGTCAGAATAATAGAGTGAATGATTTATTTCAGCTTTTAATTCTTTCATCACATTCCCAATGGGTCAGAAGCTTACATACACTCAATTAGTATTTGGTAGCATTGTCTTTAAATTGTTTAACTTCGGTCAAATGTTTCAGGTAGCCTTCCACAAGCTTCCCATTGATTTGGGTGCATTTTGTCCCATTCCTCCTGACAGAGCTGGTGTAACCAAGTCAGGTTTGTAGGCCTCCTTGCTCACACATTATTATTATTATTATATTATTATATTACATTTTCTATAGGATTGAGGTCAGGGCTTTGTGATGGCCACTCCAATACCTTGACTTTGTTGTACTTAAGCCATTTTGCCACAACTTTGGTAGTATGCTTGGGGTCATTGTCCATTTGAAAGAGCCATTTGCGACCAAGCTTCCTGACTGACTGATGTCTTGAGATGTTGCTTCAATATATCCACAATTTTCCTCCCTCATAACGCCATCTATTTTGTGAGGTGCACCAGTCCCTTCTGCAGCAAAGCACCCCCACAACATGATGTTGCCACCCCCGTGCTTCATGGTTGGGATGGTGTTCTTCGGCTTGCAAGCATCCCCCTTTTTCCTCCAAACATAACGATGGTCATTATGGCCAAACAGTTCCATTTTGGTTTCTTCAGACCAGAGGACATTTCTCCCAAAAGTACGCTCTTTACCCCATGTGCAGTTGCAAACCGTAGTCTGGCTTTTTTATGGCTGTTTTAGAGCAGTGGCTTCTTCCTTGCTGAGCGGCCTTTCAGGTTATGTCCATATAGGACTCGTTTTACTGTGGATATAGATACTTTTGTACCTGTTTCCTCCAGCATCTTCACAAGGTCCTTTACTGATTTGCACTTTTCGCACCAAAGTACGTTTATCTCTAGGAGAAAGAACTTTCTTCATCCTGAGCGGTATGACGACTGTGTGGTCCCATGGTGTTTATACTTACGTACTATTGTTTGTACAGATGAACGTGGTACCTTCAGGCGTTTGGAAATTGCTCCCAAGGACGAACCAGACTTGTGGAGGTCTAAAAAAATTTTTTCCCTGAGGTCTTGGCAGATTTATTTGGATTTTCCCATGATGTCAAGCAAAGAGGTACTGATTTTGAAGGTAGGCCTTGAAATACAGCCACAGGTACACATCCAATTGATTCAAATGATGTCAATTAGCCTATCAGAAGCTTCTAAATCCATGACATTATTTTCTGGAATTTTCCAAGCTGTTTAAAGGCACAGCCAACTTAGTGTATGTAAACTTCTGACCCACTGGAATTGTGATATAACTCACTGTGTCTAAACAATTGTTGGAAAAATTACTTTCAAACAAGAAATTTGTGGAGTGGTTGAACAACGAGTTTTAATGACTCCAACCTAAGTGTATGTAAACTTCCGACTTCAACTGTATATATAAATGTATTTTCTTCACATTTTCAAACAGTCCATTTATATTTATCAATGACAACCTCACATTCGGGTGAGGTTGTTTCTCACCTGAGTAACCTCATTTCAGTGCCAAAAATTATACCATCTAGTGTTCAGTGAAACAACAACACCATGTCAAATACATGTAGCCTAGTCAAATAACTAACACAATAACTGCTACTCTCTAGCGGGAATTCCACGAACGGTCCGTATGTAGCCAAACGTAGCTGCTGCTCATGTTGGTATCTGTACTGATGGAGTCAAAGCCATGATAGGGAAACATAGTGAAGTGGTAAAGCGCGTGCAAGCAGTTTCTCCCGACACCACTTGGGTACAGTGCAGCATCCACCAAGAGGCTCTTGCTGCCAAGGGAATGCCTGACAGCTTGAAAGACGTTTTGGACACTACAGTGAAAATGGTTAACTTTGTTAACTTCTCTAGGGTAGGGGGAAGCATTTGGAATTTTGGATGAAAAGCATGCCCAAATTAAACTGCCTTCAACGCAGGCCCAAGATAGGATATGCATATAATTAGTGGATTTGGACAGAAAACACTCAAGTTTCCAAAACTGTTCAAATGATGTCTGAGTATAACAGAACTGATTTGGCAGGCGAAAACCAGAGAAAAATCCATTCAGGAAATAGGAATATTTTGTTGTAGTTATCTATCCAATGCCATTATAGTATCCATCGACTTAGGACTCAAATTGCAGTTCCTATGCCTTCCACTAGATGTCAACAGCATTTAGAAATTGTTTCAGGCTTGTATTCTGAAAAATGAGGGAGTAAGAGCAGTCTGAATGAGTGGACCCTGCCGTGTCACAGAGCTTTTTCCATGCGCGCGACCGAGAGAGTGCCTTTCTTGTTTACCTTTTATATTGACAACGTTATTGTCCGGTTTAAATATTATCGATTATTTAGGCTAAAAACAACCTGAGGATTGAATATAAACATCGTTTGACATGTTTCTATAAACTTTATGGATACAATTTGGATTTTTTGTCTGCCTGTTGTGACTGCGTTTGAGCCTGTGGATTACTGAAGAAAACGTGCAAACAAAACTTGAGGTTTTTGGATATAAAGAGAGACTTTATTGAACAAAAGGAACATTTATTGAATAAATAAATGTCTTCTGAGTGCAAACATATGAAGAGCAAAGGTAAGTGATTAATTTTATCTATATTTCTGACTTGTGTAACTCTTCTACTTGGCTGGTTACTGTTTGTAATGATTTGTCTGCTGTGCTATGTTCTCAAATAATTGTAAGGTATGCTTTCGCCGTAAAGCATTTTTAAAAATCTGACACCATGGTTGGATTGACAAGAAGTTAATCTTTAAACCTATGGAAAATAGTTGTATCTTTTCTGAATTTTTATAATGAGTATTTCTGTATAGGAATTTGGCGCTCTGCCATCTCACTAGATGTTGGCCAGGTGGGACGCTAGCGTCCCACATACCCTAGAGAGAGGTTAAAGCAAGGCCCCTGAACTCATGTGTATTTTCTGCACTATGCAATGGTGTGGGAAGCGACCACGTAACGCTTTTACAACATACAGACGTGCGCTGGTTATCAAGGGGCTAAGTATTGACAGATTTTTTTATTGAGAGACGAGATGTAAGTTCTTTACTGACCATAACTTTCACTTGTCTGACTGCTTGCATGATGACAAGTTTCTCACACGACTGGCCTATCTGGGTGATGTTTTCTCTTGCCTGAATGATTTGAATCTAACATTACAGGGACTCCGTAACTATATTCAATATGGGGGACATAATTGAGGCTATGATTAAGAAGTCGGAGCTCTTCTGTGTGTTGTCCTTGTTAATGCAGACACAGGTCTTTCCATCATTGTATGAATTTTTTTGTGTGCAAATGAACTCAAGCTTACGGACAATGTCAAATGTGGCATAGCGAAGCACCTGAGTGAGTTGGGTGTGCAATTACGCAGGTACTTTCCAGAAACAGATGACACAAACATCTGGATTCGTTATCCCTTTCATGCCCTGCCCCCAGTCCACTTACCGATATCTGAACAAGAGCCTCATCAAAATTGCAACAAGTGATTCTGTGAAAATGTTATTTAAATCAGAAGCTACTGCCAGATTTCTGGATTGGGCAGAGTATCCTGCCTTGGCAAATCGTGCTGTTAAGACACATATGCCCTTTGCAACCACGTACCTATGTGAGAGTGGATTCTCAGCCCTCACTAGCATGAAAACTAAATACAGGCACAGACTGTGTGAAAACTGATTTAAGACAGACTCTCTCCAATACAACCCACCATTGCAGAGTTGTGCATCCCTTCAAACACACCCTTCTCAATAACCTGTGGTTAGTTATTCACAATTTTCGATGAACAAAAGGTTTTATATGAAAGATGGTTAAATAAAGAGCAAAATGATTTATTATTATTTGTGCTCTGGTCCTATAAGAGCTCTTTGTCACTTCCCACAAGCCAGGTTGTGACAAAAACTCACACTCATTCTTATGTTTAATAAATGTATTGTATAGTGTGTGTGTGGCAGGCTTACAATGGCAAAAAACGATTTTTGAGAGTGCGCTAACCCTGGTGCTGGAGGGGTTACACAGCTGGAGGTGGAATGTTTGAAGGGGTACGGGATTATAAAAAGTTTGGGAACCACTGCTCTAACACATACACAGGAAAACAATAGGCCTGTATAGAAACCAAACCCTACAGAACTCACCCAGTTCAGTGACCTGTCTGTCAAAGGGGCAGCGGACGGCTCTACCATGCAGGGGCAGCCGGGTCAGACAGTCATGGCAGACCGTGTGACCGCAGAGCAGCAGCCGGGGGACCTTGTCCCCTTGGAGAGAGAAGACATCCTCACACACACCACACTCCAACACCTGGGAACCACAACAACAATAACACAAAGACAGGTTTAGCCAGACACCCACACACTTGGATGGATCACTCTTCATTGCATATCATCTCAAAATGTATTCATTTGTCCATGGCCTGAGATTAGGAATATGCCTTAGTTATTCTAGAATTATCTTCAAAGTAATGACTCGGGATGTCGGGTTTGAAATGAAAGATTATTTTAGTAATACTACTTGTTCACGTTCCATTTAACAAAATTCTACAAAACAATAAAAGTTAGTTGCTAACGAAGGTCAGGATAATCACTTGTCACTTGTACAGAACTGGTGCGTTCTCCCCTCTTCCTACTACCTGTCGTAAAGACATTCTAGAATTTGCAGTCAATAGCGTAATCCAATACAATAGAAATATGTACAGTTGAAGTCGGAAGTTTACATACACTTAGGTTGGAGTCATTAAAACTTGTTTTTCAACCACTCCATACATTTCTTGTTAACAAACTATAGTTTTGGCAAGTCGGTTAGGACATCAACTTTGTGCATGACACAAGTAATTATTCCAAAAATTGTTAACATACAGATTATTTCACTTTAATCACAATTCCAGTGGGTCAGAAGTTTACATACACTAAGTTGACTGTGCCCTTAAACAGCGTGGAACATTCCAGAAAATTATGTCACGGATTTAGAAGCTTCTGTTAAGATAATTGACACAATTTGAGTCAATTGGAAGTGTACCTGTAGATGCATTTCAAGGCCTACCTTCAAACTCAGTGCCTCTTCACTTGATAACATGGGAAATTCAAAAGAAATCAGCCAAAGCCTCAGAAAAAAAATTGTAGACCTCCACAAGTCTGGTTCATCCTTGAGAGAAATTTCAAAATGCCCGAAGGTACCACGTTCATCTGTACAAACAATAGTACGCAAGTATAAACATCATGGGACCGCTCAGGAAGCGGTATGACGCTTTCCGTCTCCTAAAGATTAATGTACTTTGGTGCGAAAAGTGCAAATCAATCCCAGAAAAACAGCAAGGGGCCTTGTGAAAATGCTGGCGGAAACCAGTTACAAAAGTTTCTATATCCACAGTAAAACAAGTCCTATATGGACATAACCCGAAAGGCCGCTCAGCAAGGAAGAAGCCACTGCTCCAAAACCGCCATAAAAAAAAGCCAGACTACAGTTTGCAACTGCACATGGGGACAAAGATTGTACTTTTTGGATAAATGTCCTCTGGTCTGTTGAAACAAAAAGAGAACTGTTTGGCCATAATGACCATCATTATGTTTGGAGGAAAAGGGGGAGGCTTGCAAGCCGAAGACCACCATCCCAACCGTGAAGCATGGGGGTGGCAGCATCATGTTGTGGGGGTGCTTTGCTGCAGGAGGGACTGGTGCACCTCACAGAATAGATGGCATCATGAGGACGGAAAATTGTGGATATATTGAAGCAACATCAAGACATTTGTCAGTCAGAAAGCTTGGTCGCATATGGGTCTTCCAAATGGACAATGACCCCAAGCATACTTCCAAAGTTGTGGCAAAATGGCTTAAGTACAACAAAGTCAAGGTATTGGAGAGGCCATCACAAATGGCCATTTCACATTCTTAAAATAAAGTGGTGATCCTAACTGACCTAAAACTGGAAATTTACACTGGGATTAAATGTCAGGAATTGTGAAAAACTGAGTTTAAATGTATTTGGCTAAGGTGTATGCAAACTTCCGACTTCAACTGTATGTAGTTCTCTCAATCTCTAATACAATTACATATGTAAATAACTGAAGAAAATATCTTTAGATACAGCTCAATGACTTACCTGTAAACATTAACTCTGTAACCCATTAAAAGTTACAACATTAATGTCCACCTCCTGCCACTATAATTGTCATGGCATACTTTTAAGATTGAAAGCAATAAAATTAAAGAACCTATGTTTTTTAACCAGTGGATTTTGTCCATCCTCCACCGATTCAGAATGCCATTTTCATAGTCATGGCACACGGTGTGTGAGAGCCAATGATATATACAGTACCAGTCAAAAGTTTGGACAGCTAGTCATTCTAGGGGTTTTCTTTAGAATAGTGAAGGCATCAAAACAATTAAATTACACATAAGGAATCATGTAGTAACCAAAAAAAGTGTTGAACAAATCAAAATATATTTTCTGTTTGAGATTCTTCAAAGGTAGCCACCCTTTGCCTTGATGACAGCTTTGCACTCTTGGCATTCTCTCAACCAGCTTTGTTAAAAGTATTTATTTTGAAAGAAACCACTACTAAAGGACACCAATAATAAGAAGATTCTTACTTGGACCAAGAAATACAAGCAATGGACATTAGACCGGTGGAAATCTTTCCTTTGGTCAGATGAGTTTGAATCTGGGATTTTTGGTTTCAACCGCTGTGTCTTTGTGAGACGCAGAGTAGGTGAACGGATGAAGCATGGAGACACTGTCAGTCATATATTTAGAATTCAAGGCACACTTAACCAGCATGGCTACTACAGCATTCTGTAGAAACACACCATCCCATCTGGTTTGCGCTTAGTGAGACTTTTCAACAGGACATTGACCCAACACACACACCTCCAGGTTGTGTAAGGGCTATTTGACCAAAGTGGGTGGTGGAGTGCTGCATTAGATGATGCAGGGAGGTCGGCCTTCACAATCACCCAACCTCAATCCCAATTGAGATAGTTTGGGATGAGTTGGACCGCAGAGTTAAGGAAAAGCAGCCAATAAGTGCTCAGCATATGTGGGAACTCTAAGACAGTTTGAAAAGCATTCCACATGAAGCTGGCTGAGAGAGTGCCTATTTTGAAGAATCTAAAATATATTTTGATTTGTTTAACATTTCTTTGGTTACTACATTAATCCATGTGTGTTATTTCATAGTTTTGATGTCTTCACTATTATTCCACAACGTAGAAAATAGTAAAAATAAAGAAAAACCCTTGAATGAGTAGGTGTGTCCAAACTTTTGACTGGTACTGTATATACACTGGATGACTGATAAGGGGCACTGCCACCGTGACTCCATCTTGGCACTTCCAAAATATGTTTTACAAATGGTGGGGAAGCTCTAGAAATGCATTTATACACATTCATGCTCCTACTTGGGAGGGCCGGTGGCTTCAAAGCCTTTCAAAAGCCAAGACATAGCATCAGCAATCCAGGGTTTATATACACTGAACAAAAATATAAAACGCAACATGTAAAGGGTTGGTCCCATGCTTAATGTGCTGAAATAAATGATCCCAGAAATGTCTTACGCACAAAAAGCTTATTTTTCTGAAACTTTGTGCACAAATTTGTTAGTGAGCATTTCACCTTTGCCAAGATAATCCATCCCCCTGACAGGTGTGGCATAACAAGAAGCTGATTAAACAGCTTGATCATTAGACAGGTGCACCTTGTGCTGGGGACAATAAAAGGCCCTCTGTGGTGTTGTGTTGAACAACGCCACAGATATCTCAAGTTTAGGGAGTGTGCAATTGGCATGACTGCAGGAATGTCCACCAGAGCTGTTGCCAGATAATTTAATGTTAATTTCTCTACCATAAGCCACCTACAATGTCATTTTCGAGAATTTGGCAGTATGCCCAACCATCCTTACAACCGCAGACCATGTGTAACCACGCCAGCCCAGGACCTCCACATTCAGCTTCTTCATCTACGGGATGGTCCGCGACCAGCCACCCAGACAGATGAAACTGTGGGTTTTGTACAACCGAATATTTTCTGCACAAACTGTCAGAAACTGTCTCGGAAGCTCATCTGCGTGCTCGTTATCTGCACCAGGCTATTGATCTGACTGCAGTATGGCGTTGTAACCGTCTTCAGTGGGCATATGCTCACCTTCGATGGCCACTGGCACGCTGGAGAAGTGTGCTCTTCACAGATTAATCCTGGTTTCACCTGTACTGGGCAGATGGCAGACGGCGTGTATGGCGTCATGTGGACTAACAGTTTGCTGATGTCAACGTTGGGGGGGTTATGCTATGGGCAGGCATAAGCTAGGGACAACGAACACAAATGCATTTATCGATGTCAATTTGAATGCAGAGATACCGTGATGAGATCCTGAGGCCCATTGTCGTGCCATTCATCCACCGCCATCACCTCATGTTTCAGCATGATAATGCATGGCCCATGTCGCAAAGATCTGTAAACAATTCCCGGAAGCTGAAAATGTCCCAGTTCTGCCATGGCCTGCATACTCAGACATGTCACCCATTGAGCATGTTTGGGATGCTCTGGATCTGTGTGTACAACAGCGTGTTCCAGTTCACACCAATATCCAGCAACTTTGCACAGCTATTGAAGAGGAGTGGGACAATGTTCCACAGGCCACAATCAGCCTGATCAACACTTATTTTTATTTATTTAAGAACTAATTCTTATTTACAATATCTATGCGAAGGAGAGGTCTCAAGCTACATGAGACAAATTGTGGTCACACCAGATACGGACTGCTTTTCTGATCTACACCCCTACTATTTCAATTGACTGATTTCCTTATATGAAGTAACTCAGTAAAATCATAGAAATTGTTGCATGTTGCATTTATTTGTGTTCATTGTACATCAATGGTAATAGCTATTGAAGATTGAAATCTTATGAAATACACAAAAAGGCTTGGATTTTTCTCCATCCACCCGATTCAGAAAATACCATCTTCATAATCATGGCAGGCTTGGTTGGATAGTTTGAGGAGCGTGAACCGAATATCCAATATAAAACACATTTTACCCCTACATTTAACCTTCTTCTTGAACGGCACTGTTTGTTACGGGATTGTAAGTAAGCAATTCACGGTAAAGTCTACACTTGTTCTCTTCGGCGCATGTTGCAGATAAAGTTTGATTTGATTTGGTTTCAAGAACTGAATAAATTATGCAGTATCAAGCCAGCTACAGTTAATGTTAACATACATCTATGCTAATATATGCATCCAAGTGACAGGTGAAGTTAACGGATGCAATTGCATGGTTTGCATGGTTTACAAAAAGCTGTGCTCGGGGCACTTAATTGCAGACAGAATCACCATTTGGGTTTGGTGGATTTCATGTCTACGCAGACACAAAAACTGCAGGCCGATCGTTTGACACTGCAGTGACGCCCCGGCCGCAGAAGCCAAGAAGGCAGAATTGAACGCCCTTGCTGGCCGTTTGAATAAACCGCCGGATTCGACCGGTAATATCACCCACAAACATTGTTCATATGCTTCTTCAGACGTATAAGTATTCAACCAACCTTCACCGTGTTGCCTGTGGCCCCTCTACCGTGCCGAACACAGACGTCCATCGTTGCTGCTGTCCCGTTTGTTCACACCCATAGCAACCGCCATCCGATGACTAAACCATTCCCACGGTGTCAGTGTGTATCCGAAAATGTCTGTGTGGAATATCTGTAGACCGCCAACTAAATTTGAGAAGTTGTATTTATGAAATGTAACTTTGGTGTTTTGTATCGATAAGAAAAAACTAATAGGTTTGGTTATTTACATTTTAAAAATCAATAATGAAACTGGCGATTATTTATCACCCCTAATATGGACATGGAAGAGTCCGTCAGCTTTTTCCGTCAGTTCCACGGGTTGTGAACTTAGCGCCCTCTTGCGTTCTTTCTGCAACACTAAATTCACAGTTTCTAAACCTGTACAACAATTTCATGCTGTTACTGTCTTTGCCTGTACTGTCGTAACCCAGTCTCTCATTAACTATATGTACAAATAAGCACAGTGTGTTTATGTACTAATAGCACAAACTCATGATGCATTGCGCTCACAACCATAACACCAGAGACCTCTGATGCCACGCCACTTCTCAATATCTTTAAACTTGATGCGCACCGAGTTTGCGTTATTAGTACAAATAAACATAACTGTTTATATTAGCTATTTTACGGTGAGAACGCGAGGTAAGTCATTTTTTAGGATTTTTTTGGGAAAATTATGTATTTCGGCCCACATAACTCTAATCTCTTATTTTATTTCAGTCAGTTATGTATATTGGTTTATCTTGTAGACAGGACCTGATATTTATTTGCTCTGGACAACAGTATCTTGTATTTTTTTTTTTTTTTCAACATTTAACCAGGCAAGTCAATGAAGAACAACTTCTTATTTACAATGACCGCATACCAAAAAGGCCTCCTGAGGGGACGGGGATAAAAAAAATAAAACACTTTTTTTTTTTGTGAGGGGGTTGCCTGCTTTCCGTGTTATTTTGCCATTAATACGTGTCACATATTAGTCTGCAAACAATGTAAACAATTTAAACATATCACAAAGCCAAACATGGTCTCCTTTTTGTTTTCTTGAGTAAGGCAGCTCCAAAATGCAGGTGTTTCAACCTAGCTCTTTCTGTGGTGGTGGGGCAAGCCAGCAGAAAATACGGAGCATTGTGCAGTGATTGGCTCAGTGTTCTGTCACTCATGGGGACACTACGTCACTGCCAAGTCTAAGGGTAGAGCTCTAAAATTCTAGCGCCTTGGGTGCTGCCATAGAGTTACATTAGAAGTGCCTATCAAAGAAGGCTCAAGGTAATTGGCCACAGATAAAATTACGTCAAATCACGTTATAATATAATATGTCTACAGTAGCTTTGATTGGACTGATCATGTCAACATCATACTTTCAAAATCTTAGCTAGTAGTCATCATCATGAATCAAGTCGACAATCTATTGGCAAATCCGTTGTAATCCTTGTCATACGAAGATAAATAATAAAGATAAATTATAGATAAAACGTATCGTGCACATCGCCCATTAGACATAAACATTACACAACAAGTTGGAAATCGCAAATTCAACAATGAGTGGTTTGGAAGGAATCAGTGGCTAACTGCAAGCATTGCAAGTCCATTTTTAGCCTGCTATTCAGTGGAGTGGCTGTGTGGTCCTAAGTCTAAGATTAAGGGTCTCTTTTCCTATTTTAAAATGATTAACATTCAACATTGGCCATGCGGTCAATGAAGGGTGATTTGTGCCGTGTTCAAAACAACTATTAACTCGTAACTGCAAAATCTGACTTTAGTGGGTTCAAGACATCTGAGAACTCCAGGAAAAACGAGCTACGACTGGGAAAACGCGTTTTGAACTTTTATCTAACTGGGAATTGTAAATCGGGAACTCTGGTCTCTTTCTAGAGCTACGCCCTGAAGATCACTGACGTCATCATGATTCAACCGTATTTTTTTCTGAGTTCCCAGTTGTCTTGGAAGCACAATAAATCCAGAGAATGCCTGATTTTGATGACAACATTTGATGACAAAACACGCCACCTTCCTGTTCAAGTGAGTACAGCGCAACAAGGTGAGTCCAAACATGTCTTGTATGCTGCTATATAAATGATGTAATATGCCAGGGAGATATGTACACTGTAGCTAAGAAAGTAATAATAAGTGTATGTTGTGTAGTAAGCTGTTAGTAGCCCATGTGCCTCACCCTAATAATTTAGCCTATATTCACCTCTTAATTTCACATACTGTTCTGACTTGCTGGTGCACATGTAGGCTCTAATTTGTTTTTGAGAAACGTAATCATTGAATATTGTAAGAGCTTTCATTGGCTGCTTATATGCCCCCTTTATTTATCCTGCGGTTCTGACTTGGTGTACACTGTAAGAACGGCCCATGATTTGAATTCTGTCGCTGTACATTTCAAAAGTGCTGAACAAATAATGATATTGACTACGTCCATTCTAGCTCACTCTTATCCCCTTGTCGTCCCTTTGTGACAGAGTTTGCACGTCTCACTTGTCAGTAGAAACCACATTTGTTTAAGCAAGTCAGCCATATCAGCTATGTTTTTAAAAAAGGCAGTAAATGAGGCTGAATGAACTGTTTTGCTGCCAGACAAGGCTCTGCTGATAGCCAGGTGTAGCAGTGGTATAGTGCAATTACTGTATTGTTTAGTGCTGTGGCTTTGCTGGCTTGCACCCCACCTTTTTTATTTTGCCCCTCCAGGATTTATATGCTGAAGTTTCCACTGTGTATATACTGTATATATAGGACAAAACACACACCATGACAACACAGCATGGTAACAACACCACATGACAACAACATGGTAGCAGCACAACATGGCAGCATCACAAAACATGGTACAAACAGTATTGGGCACAGACAACAGCACAAAGGCAAGGTAGAGACAACAATGCATCAGGTGAAGCAGCCACAACTGTCAGTAAGAGTGTCCATGATTGAGTCTTTGAAGGAAGAGATGGAGATAAAACTGTCCAATTTGAGTGTTTTTTTGTGTGTTCTTTTTGCAGCTAGTTCCAGTTCCAGAAGTGAAAAGAAGAGCGACCCAGGGATGTGCGTGCTTGGGGACCTTTAACAGAATGTGACCGGCAGAACGGGTGTTGTATGTGGAGGATGTATGCTTTTTGGTTCCCGCCATGAGCCAGTGAACATTTGGGCCTTTTTAGCTAACTACTCGCTGTTATTAATTATGTAAAAACACAATATCAGTCATGGAAGCACATGAACATATTTTTTTAAATTAATTATTGAGCAATTCATTTCATGAGTGACGGACTGTGAAACTTAATCTCCCATGATTCCGTAGTACCGGAATTGACACAAACAGACAGTCATAACATGTGCTAGGGGGTACAACTAATGACAGATTATACAAAGGCCTTGTTTTAACAGGTTTCTTAATGGAAGAATGTAGTATGGTCTTAATGTACAGCTCAAACTCCTTATAGAAAACAAGGAGAGTGTTTTTGTTATTAGTGAATTTACATTTATGAATAATACCTTTTTTTTTCCATTAGCACAATTAGATTTAAGAGGTAAAATTTGTTTTCTTTGTCCTTATTGCAGTTGCCCTTATTATAGTTAAGGAAACCTAGCAGCATATTCTCACATAATAAACTAAAGTCATCAAGAATATTAACAATTATAAAACTATAAATATCTTGCCACCTTTGCTTTCCATGTAGACAATGCCAAAATAAATGTAAAACTGTTTCTGTTTGCTCAACACAAAAACTACAGTTAATATGCTATTGTATTTTTTTGAGTTTCTTCAGATAATGATTTGCAGCGTACGGTAACTGACCGTGTTGTGTTTGTTCTTAGTATCCGTCAGTGGTTGTGTTGATACCTCACCCAACTTAAAATAAGAAATTACTCTGCATATAATACATAACATATAATAAACGGAAGAAACTATTTAGCATTTTAATTAGATCTTCGATGGTGTAGTTAGTTCATGTATTGCCTGTATGTGACCCATAGAAATATTAATCATATTTCTATGGGACAATACAGGCCATAAATAAGCTAGCTACGCTGGTGTCTGCACATGTTAAACTGTAATTCTCTTTTTGCTGTCTGTATACCAATTGTGTACATGTGAATATTCAAATACACTTCATAAAAAGTAATGCCAGCATTACTCACCTGTGATTTAATTAATTAAAACAGATCGATAACAAAAACGTTTGAGTGTTAACTGTGGAGGCTTTGCTTTTGCACAACATAACGCAGTCCCCACAGTAATGAAAATCAGCCGTCCACAATGTACCCCAAGGGTGATGTCCAGATTGAGATCTCCCTTGGGGGATTTCTCAACAGATTTATCAATGCTAGGATCGTTACACTACTCCCTCGATTCAGAAAACACAACCTGTGCTTCTCTATCACAAATCCCTCACGCCTTTAACAGGACGTGCTTTTGACCCTCGCGCACTCTCCTACTACTGCGGCATCAGAGTAGCAAATGGTAGGAGGGGGTGTTCACCTGGGGTAGGCTTGAAGCCAAAGGAAATCACACTACACACAACAAACCCAAGAGAGTAAGGGCCTCATCAAGGCTAGCATCGTTCAACTGTCAGGCCGCATGACTACCTTGTTAGGACATTTCTAACTCGTACTAAATGCAGTTTTTAGCTGTCTCACTGGCTTTCATTTCAATGTGGGATTAAGTACAAAGTGGTGCAATAAAACGTTCAAATCAACGGTCAAAGACTTCAATCTTGGTTTCATCAGACCAGAGAATCTTATTTCTCATGGTCTGAAAGTCATTTAGGTGTCTTTTGGCAAACTCGAAGCGGGCTGAGGAGTGGCTTCCTTCTGGCCACTCTACCATTAAGGCCTGATTGGGGGAGTGCTGGAGAGATGGTTGTCCTTCTGGAAGGACTCTGGAGCTCTGTCAGAATGACCATCGGGTTCTTGGTCACCTCCCTGACCAAGGCCCTTCTCCCCCGATGGCTCAGTTTGGCCGGGCGGCCAGCTCGAGGAAGAGTCTTGGTGGTTCCAAACTTCTTCATTTTAAGAATGAGGCCACTGTGTTCTTGGGGACCTTCAATGCTGCAGAAATGATTTGGTACCCTTCCCCAGACCTGTGCCTCGACATAATCCTGTGTCGGAGCTCCACGGACAATTCCTTTGACCTCATGGCTTGGTTTTTGGTCTGACATGCACTGTCAACTGTGGGGCCTTATAGAGACTTATAGCTCCAATTAATTGAATTTACCACAGGTGGACTCCAATCAGGTTGCAGAAACATGTCAATGATGATCAATGGAAACAGGATGCACCTGATGTCAATTTCGAGTTTCATAGCAAAGGGTCTGAATACTTATGTAAATAAGGTATTACTGTTTTTTTATTTTTAATACATTTGCAAAAATGTTGAAAAACCTGTTTTCGCTTTGTCAATTATGGGATATTATGTGTAGGTTGATGAGGAGAAAAGGTGCATTTAATCCATTTTAAAATTAGGCGGTAACGTAACAAAATGTAGAACAAGGGAATGGGTCTGAATTGTTTCTGAATGCACCGTATATCTGTATATCTGGATTCTGGTTTCTACTCCCAAAAAACACAGTTATACTAATGCCTTTAGGTTATATACAGAAAACACAATTGGAATTAATAGTTTCCATTACCTGTACCCATCCTCCTGCAGTAGCCATGCTCCTGCACCTAGCCCCACAAGATACAGGTACAGAATGCGAAAAACAAATTCCATGCCAAACTTAAAAATAGCTGTATGACATTTTTTTTCATGAATTCTGTCATTACATTTATTTTTATTGTTTAGACTCCCTGATGCAGGACCGACAGGACCTACAGGACCTGCAAAAGTGACTTGGGTAGAGAGGCAGGCCTTGTGTGCACAAACGTGGCAGTGGTGATGGTGGACAGCATGTTCTCTGCTGAAGGTTCTGTGATGGGCCAGTGTCAGTATTGCAACAAGGAGGATGCGGTTGTGTGGTGCTAAGATTGCCTGCCCAGGCATCTCCTCTGTACCACATGTGACATAGCCACCCATAGCACCAAGGTTTTGCACAACAGGGAGTCTCTGTTTGAAGGGTTTTATCGCCCCTTGTCCCCAATCTCCGTAATTCATCAGGATGATGAGGGGGGTCCCTTACCTTCCAGGAGAAAGGTGTGTTTAGTGTTTAGGTGTTTCAAATCAAATCTGATAGCCCCTCCTGCAATATCCACTTTTTAGTCATGCTGCACAATTTTCAATGCATCAGTATTTACAATCCAGTATATTTAACAATTTAGTTGTGATTCTTGTCACATTTTGGTTTGTAGTTTTTTGCCCATGGCAGTGCCACAGCTGTGTGGTTGCCCCTCTCCAGCGCCCTGACAGTGACGAGTGGCAAGCAGGACATCGTGATTGGAATAAATGGTAAATATGTGTTTTTTAAGGGCTTTACTTTTATTCACATGTTTTTAAAGAATGTAATTAATGACTTCCTAAGAATTACTCCTGACTCACAGTGCTACAATCTGTCCGTTCCTGCTCTGAATTGCTCCGGGTGTCTGAGACATTGGACAGTGGGGCTGGACAAACCTGTAAAGAGTGGCTACTAGCCAGCCACCGTGACTCGCCAGACCATCTTCACAGTGGACCTCTTCAAGTCCTTTGAAGACATGAAGGGGTCGGCCGCGGGATGCTCCCGTCAAGCCTTTGTGGGAATGATTGACGGAAGAACAAAGCACTTTGGCAGGGTAAGTGTGTATATACTAATCAAATGATCATTTCAATGAATTAGTGGTTAATATTTGTCCCCAATATAAACATTGCACCCTACCCTTGTATGTCTTGCATTTGATCAGAGTGGAAAGATATGTGGCGACACATTCCAGAAGGCATTCCTCGAGTGGACGTACGGGCAGTTTGAAATAGACACGTTTTGTGGAAGCCATCTCCTCCATTGTCCTGCCTGCTCACAGGAAATGGATGCTATATCAGTTGATGGGAATCTTCCGGAAAGCCTCTGGGTTTGTACTACCTCTTATGTGTTGATGTTTTGTTCAGGATATAATTATACCTCTTCTTAAAGTGCATGCTGGTCTTCTTTTTGTTATGAAGTATATATGTTTGTGATGTTATATTCCAGCCGGTCCCTTTTTTAGCAGAAGATGAACTGGCAATTAGAAGGTCAATCTCCATGAAGACAGTGATTCGTTTTTTTGTTTGTTGCATTATCCAAACCCCTCCGAGACACACACACACACACACACACACACACACACACACACACACACACACAGACATACACAGAGAGGTTGGAGCTTCCTTCCATCTCTCCTCTCCTTCTTCTCTGATAACACAATCCCTTGTCTGTCCGTTTGAGAGTGTACACCGTACTCTTCGTTTAATCGCTGCCCTGCCCTCTCCTGTAGGATCATTGTGGGCCTGTTGTAGATGAACGTGGCTCCACTGGCTGTGTTCCAGACCCCGAAGGCCATGTGTGCCGGCCAGAGGATAGCTGACACCTCCACGGGAGACTCCTCCACCGCCTCCTACCCCACCACAGCCTCCACAGAACCCAGAGGTCAGCCAATGTCCAATATCAGGGGCTGAGGGAGCGAGAGAAGAGAGTTTGTGGTTTCCCCTGTCCTCAACAATACTGCTTTCTCACTGGTAGTCCAGCCAGAGTTTATAGGTCATTGTTTCGTCTACCATAAACAGGACATGTCTCTCGGGTAGGGACAGGCAGAGAAGAGGGTTAATGTTTCTACAGCCTCGGAAGCCCAGGCTTCTCATGTTCTTAAAAAAAAAAAATCTGGGGAAGTTCCTCTCAGGAAGACGATGAAAAAGGGCCAGGTATGGATTGTATTGACACCATATGAAATATTTAGCATGGGTGGAGCTCCAAACAGAGAAAAATGTTCCAACTTACAACAAGCCTGCATGCATAAGATACAAAACTAATGCTGTATAGGCTACTAAAACATTGTCTGATAAGGTAGGAAAAGAGAGAGACAGACAACTGAGGGGAATGTAATTTCAACTCAAAGCCAGTCAAATACAAACGTTGGATGCCAGCGTCCTCATTGCAACTCAACATCCCAACCTAAAGTTCTCCAGACTTCTACTCGTTGATTCAACAAGACAAGATGCTGAGGAGTATTTCTGTCTGTAATGAAGCCCTTTTGTGGGGAAAAACTCATTCCAATTGGCTGGGCCTGGCTCCCCAGTGGGTGGGCCTATGCCCTCCTAGGCCCACCGATGGATCCGCCCCTTGCCCAGTCATGTAAAATCCATCAGATTAGGGCCTAATGAATTTATTTCAATTGACTGATTTCTTTATATGAACTGTAACTCTGTAAAATCGTTGAAATTGTCGCATGTTGCGTTTATATTTGTGTCAACTATTAGTGGGTCTTATGGTTGTGGAAGGCTTGTATTTAGCTTAGGTATAATTTTATAAACCCTGAATTCATTAGATTATTCCTGACTTTTTGAAATGCAGTGTATTGACCTTTTTAATTGCGCAACAAAGCTTATTTCGAGAAAACGGCAAAATAATCGAGATGTGTTTTGTGAATCGCCCATAAGTTTGAAAAAAATTGAGATGTGAGTTTTAGGTGTGTTTCATGTGGCCCAGCCCTAGTTGAGGGGAAGGGGTTTACCCTGTAGGGGAACTGAATACTGTGTTCCATCTTCCTTGCTGTCAGTCATGCTCTCATAAGTGTCTCATTGGTCCCTCATCGGAACATGCTCATCTGCAGGTTCTTATCCTGCCCCAAACACTGCCTTTTTGGCTTGCATGACACACACCGATCGCTGCCTGCACCTGCCCGCCCGTCCAACATCACTACTCTGGACGGCTCTGACTTAAAATACGTGGACAACTACAAATACCTAGGTGTCTGGTTAGACTGTAAAACTCTCCTTCCAGACCCACATCAAACATCTCCAATCCAAAGTTCAATCTAGAATTGGCTTCCTATTTCAAAACAAAGCATCCTTCACTCATGCTGCCAAACATACCCTTGTAAAACTGACCATCCTACCGATCCTCAACTTCGGCGATGTCATTTACAAAATAGCCTCCAATACCCTACTCAACAAATTGGATGCAGTCTATCACAGTGCCATCTGTTTTTTCATCACCAAAGCCCCATGTACTACCCACCATTGTGACCTATACGCTCTCGTTGGCTGGCCCTCGCTTCATACTCGTCACCAAACCCACTGGCTCCATGTCATCTACAAGACCCTGCTAGGTAAAATCCCCCTTATCTCAGCTCGCTGGTCACCATAGCATCACCCACCTGAAGCACGCGCTCCAGCAGGTATATCTCTCTAGTCACCCCCAAAAAACAATTCTTTCTTGGCCGCCTCTCCTTCCAGTTCTCTGCTGCCAATGACTGGAACGAACTACAAAAATCTCTGAAACTGGAAACACTTATCTCCCTCACTAGCTTTAAGCACCAGCTTTCAGAGCAGCTCACAGATTACTGCACCTGTACATAGCCCACCTATAATTTAGCCCAAACAACTATCTCTTTCCATACTGTATTTATTTTGCTCCTTTGCACCCCATTATTTGTATTTCTACTTTGCACATTCTTCCACTGCAAGTCTACCATTCCAGTGTTTTACTTGCTATATTGTATTTACTTTGCAATGATTGCCTTTCTTTGCCTTTACCTCCCTTATCTCACCTCATTTGCTCACATCGTATATAGACTTGTTTATACTGTATTATTGACTGTATGTTTGTTTTACTCCATGTGTAACTCTGTGTCGTTGTATGTGTCGAACTGCTTTGCTTTATCTTGGCCAGGTCGCAATTGTAAATGAAAACCTGTTCTCAACTTGCCTACCTGTTAAATAAAGGTGAAATAAAAAAATAAACACACACACACACACACGCTGCCTGCCATCCCTCTCACCCTTCTCGGTATGTGTGTAGAAATGCGGACAGAGAGAAGAGCAGAGAGGGTTCCAGCCAGAGGGTGTCATTCCAGCCCAGCGCCACCAGGAGGCAGAAAGCAGCAGTTCCTCCTCACAGATCACCCCAACTACCACTAACTAGACCCACATGGGACTAAGGACTGAGGGGCCACCTGACAAGTCTTAAGATGCTTCCTCAACTCATCTTCTTTCCTTGGTGGCTAATTCATCTCCTCTCCTCCTTAGTTGAATAAAGGTGAATGACTATAAGAGTGAAAGTATGGACCTAGTCTGCCATGTGGCTTTCACCTCAAATCAAATTTAAATCAAATCAAATCACATGTATTTGTCACATACACATGGTTTGCAGATGTTAATGCGAGTGTAGCGAAATGCTTGTGCTTCTAGTTCCGACAATGCAGTAATAACCAACGAGTAATCTAACTAACAATTCCAAAACTACTACCTTATACACACAAGTGTAAAGGGATAAAGAATATGTACATAAAGATATATGAATGAGTGATGGTACAGAACGGCATAGGCAAGATACAGTAGATGGTATCGAGTACAGTATATACATATGAGATGAGTAATGTAGGGTATGTAAACAAAGTGGCATAGTTTAAAGTGGCTAGTGATACATGTATTACATAAAGATGCAGTAGATGATATAGAGTACAGTATATACGTATACATATGAGATGAATAATGTAGGGTATGTAAACATTATATTAAGTAGCATTGTTTAAAGTGGCTAGTGATATATTTTACATCAATTCCCATCAATCTCCATTATTAAAGTGGCTGGAGTTGAGTCAGTGTGTTGGCAGCAGCCACTCAATGTTAGTGGTGGCTGTTTAATAGTCTGATGGCCTTGAGATAGAAGCTGTTCTTCAGTCTCTCGGTCTCAGCTTTGATGCACCTGTACTGACCTCGCCTTCTGGATGATAGCGGGGGCAAACTACCTGCCCTCCAGGACACCTACACCACCCGATGTCACAGGAAGGCCATAAAGATCATCAAGGACAACAACCACCCGAGCCACTGCCTGTTCACCTCTACTATGCTTCCACATCAGTGCAAATGAGGAGAGGAGGTACCATGTTTAAACCACAGTATTGAGATTCTGATTCATAATCCGTGTGACCACTAATGCTTACCTCTTGGTCACCAGAAACGGATCCTAGAACAGTACCATGCGCTCGTACTTTAGACAAGGTATAAACCAGGGCTGTCATCTGCTAATACTAATGTATAGTATTGATATGTATCGAAATGTTTGTTTTTTATACCATGAACACAGCAACAAGGAGTGGTCTGAAGTGCTCACCATCACAGCACTTGTGGAACCGAAAATGTTTGCACTCTCTTTTGGGACGTCCATAAAACCTGTGTGTGTGTTTTGGTTGTTGATGTCCACCATGTTGAAATCCAACACAATACTGTGTTCTTTGTACGTTTCCTATTGTTTTGGCTTGGAGAGAGTGACTAGAGTACAGCCAATTCGGTTGTCCATCATGCTGAAATCCAACACAATATACACTGTGTGTACAAAACATTAGGAACACCTGCGCTTTCCATGACATAGACTGACCAGGTGAATCCAGGTGAAAGCTATGATCCCTTATTGATGTCACCTGTTAAATCCACTTTAATCAGTGTAGATGAAGGGGGGCGGGGGGGGGGCATGTTAAAGAGTGATTTTTTTAAAGTAACAATTAAGACATGGATTGTGTATGTGTGCCATTCAGAGGGTGAATGGGTGAGACAAGATGTGCCTTTGAGCGAACTGCCTTTGAACGGGGTTTGGTAATAGGTGCCAGGCGCACTGGTTTGAGTGTGGGATGAACTGCAACGCTGCAGGGTTTTTCACACTCAACAGCTTCCCGTGTGTACCAAGAATGGTCCACCACCCGAAGGACACCCAGCCAACTTGACACAACTGTGGGAAGCATTGGAGTCAACATGGGCCAGCATCCCTGTGGAACGCTTTCGACACCTTATAGAGTCCCATCCCCCTGAAGAAGTGAGGTTGTTCTGAGGGGCAAAAGGGGGAGCAACAAAATATTAGGAAGATGTTCCAGATGTTTTGTACACTCAGTGTGTAGTCGGCTGTTTATTCTGCCTGATGCCCCAAGAGTCTCTCTCTCAGGAGAGAGTGAGTGAAGGAGGCTGCAGACTCTTGTTCCAAAATATTGTCACAGAAACACTTGAGAGCTCGACAAGCTGTTGCGGGTTATTTTCTCTGTCCACCATATTGAAATCAACACACTGTGGTGTGAACAAAATACTGTCTCATTACAGTATGTGTGTTCCTCGGAGGTCGTGAGTAAAGTACATTGGAGTGGGGGGGCCTTGAGTGAGTTCATTCCTGTTCTGTCTACGGTGATGCTTCAGCTGTGAAGAGGCAGAATACAGCAACCTACAGTTTTAGTCACGTGCACAAGTACAGTGAAGTGCCTTTCGGGCTTGCTCTTTCCCAACAATGCAGTAATCAATATCAGTAGTACTATCATTATTCTTCTTCTTAAAAAAAAAAAAGTCAAGTCGAAACGAGAAGTAGAAATGAGAAGAACACGGGAAAGTAAGTAAGCGAGCTATATACAGGGTCGGTTCCAATACCATATATACAATGTGTAGGCGTACTGGAGGGATGGAGGTAGATCTGTATAGTGGTCAGGTGACTAGGCATCAGGATATATGATAAACAGAGTAGCAGCAGCATATATGGTATGTGTGTATAGTTAGTATGTGTGTGTGTGTGTGTGTGTGTGTGTGTGTGTGTGTGTGTGTGTGTGTGTGTGTGTGTGTGTGTGTGTGTGTGTGTGTGTGTGTGTGTGTGTGTGTGTGTGTGTGTGTGTGTGTGTGTGATAATGCAGATAGTTTGTGTAGCTATTTAGCGCTCTTATGGCTTGGGGATAGATGCTGTTCAGCAGCTTGTTGGTGCCAGACTTGTAGCTCCGGTACAGTGCGGACAGCAGAGGTTGCAGAGATCGCAGTCTATGGCTTGGGTGGCTGGAGTCTTTTACAATTTCCCAGGCTTTCCCTTCACACCGCCTAATATAGAGGCCCTGGATGGCAAGGAGCTCGGCCCCAGTGATGTACTGGGCTGTCTGCGCCCCCCTCTGTAGCGCCATGGGATCGAGGGCGGTGCAGTCGCCGTACCAAGCGGTGATGCAGCCAGTCAAGATGCTCTCAATGGTGCAGCAATAAAACTTTTTGATGACTTGAGGGCTCATGCCAAATCATTTCAACCTCCGGAGGGCCAGGAGGCGCTGTCGCGCGTGTGGACCATTTTAAGTCCTTGGTGATTTGGACAGACAACCCCCCCCCCACCATTTTCTGTAGTCCACGATCAGCTCCATGGTCTTACTGACATTGAGGGAGAGGTTGTTGTCCTGGCACCATACTGCCAAGTCACTGACCTCCTCCCTGTAGGTTGGCTCATCGTCGCCGGTGACCAGGCCTAACACCGTCATGTCGTCAGCAAACTTGATGATGGTGTTGGAGTCGTGCATGGCCACGCAGTCGTGAGTGAACAGGGAGTACAGGAGGGGACTAAGCACACACCTCTGTGAGGCACCATGTTGAAGGTCCGCGTGGCGGAAGGGATGTTGCCTACCGTCACCACCTGGGATCGGCCCGTCAGGAAGTCCAGGATCCAGTTGCAGAGGGAAGAGTTCAGTCCCAGGGTTCCTAGCTCGGTGATGAGCTTAGAGGGGACAATGGTGTTGAACGACTGAGCTGGTATTCCTCTTATCTAAATGGGTCAGGGCAGTGTGGAGGAGTGCAATTAAGATGGATCTGTTGGGGCAGTATACAAATTGTAATGAGTGTCTGAGGTGATGGAGTTGTTTGCCATAACCAGCCTTTCAATGGGGCAGTATGCAAACTGTTCATCGACTATTTGACTGTAGAAAGGCCAGTTCAACATTGTCGGTTTCATGTGTCTGTTCAGTGCCGCAGAACACAGCCTGTTATTGAGTTAAGACTGTAAGATATGTAAGATTCACGGCTGGCGTGGTGTGACAATGGAAGCCAGTGTGTTATCTTCTCTCTCTCGGGGAGAGACTCGAGCGTTTACTGAGATGTCTCTAGGTTGTTGTTTTTTCTGTGGCCTCCAGGGGGAACTGAAGGCACACTACAGTCACTGCCCAATCATACAGCCCACTTACACCCAGGGATGGAATGGAAAGATTTTGGGCAGTGGCCAGCCGGGCTTGTACACCGCAATATCTACTAGCCCGGCTGGTATTCTTTGCCATGCGATATTGTCAAACGCCAAACTTTAGCTGAACACATTTTCTACTAGCCCATTCTGAAAAGTACCAGCTGCGGTCTAGCTTAATGTCCATCCCTGCTTACACCCCATCTCAAATGGACCGCTAGCTGGCTTCCCCCCCACCCCCTAAGCATATTATGTAGATCTATGAAGTATTCAATGAGATAAAACGTTCAGAACATTGCAGATGCGGTAGCCAACATGGTTGCCTATTTTTACATGACAATCATTCCACACAATATATTTCTATCGGAACATTCTGTGTCTTTGTGACTTCATGATCAGTCTCCTGAAAGTGTTGGACAGGTCTCAGAACAATGGCGCTAGATACACCGTCAGACTTGACACTTACCATTGCTTTGAATCTACATTTTGTTGTCTGTGTATGAGGAAGTAGTGTTGGTTTGTTTGTTTACACATATTTGTGTTTCAGTGAGACACATTCTTATTGTGTGTGTGTAAATATAAGTTGTGTGTGTAATTAATGATGTGTCTCTCTTCATAGGGTAATTGGATTTCCCCATTCCAGGCGGCAGGGATGAGAGAGGGGAGTAAGAGAAGGGTACATCCGCCGGCGTGTGTGTATGCTGATGGGTGAGGGGGGGTTAGGGACACGGAACCCCAGTGTAGCCGTGCTGATGGGGGCTGAAGGGGGAGGGGTGGGGGGAAAGTTGGGTGGAGGAAGGGAACAAGCAGGTGATTTATAGCAGTTCCACCAGGCCACCTCCTCTGCTCTCTCCCAAAACAGCAGAGCAAGGAAATCCATTACAAATGAAGTACTGTGTTAATGGGCTTTGGTGTGTGTGTGTGTGTGTGTGTGTGTGTGTGTGTGTGTGTGTGTGTGTGTGTGTGTGTGTGTGTGTGTGTGTGTGTGTGTGTGTGTGTGTGTGTGTGTGTGTGTGTGTGTGTGTGTGTGTGTGTGTGTGTGTTCATGGTAAACAATTGATGTTTGGGTGAAAAAAAGGTGAAGGTTATTTGAGGTGTTTGTTTCTGTGCAGCAGGTCAGCCTCTTTGCCCCCGGTGTGTGTGTTTATATACAACAATGTTTGTGTTTGTGCTCCTATATAATCAGCTGCTTCCTATTGGCTCCTATGCACCCTCTATCCATCTCTTTTCTTTCCATCCCCCCTCTCTCCTCTCTAGTTCTCTCACACGACCCCACCCCCCCTCTGCTCTCTCTCTCTCTCTCCCTCACTTTCTGAGAGATGGAGTGATACAGGCCTGTGTTCTAGGCAGAGGAGAGGAAAGGCTCAAGGGAGAAAACAGAGGAGTGAAGGAGGAATAAATAAAGAGAATGGAGGGATGCTGGTAATGTACCAGTGGAGGGTGAGGACCACGTTCACTGCTGTGGTGTGTGTGTGTATGTGTGTGTGTGTTTGTGTGTGTGTGTGGATCGCGGCTTGCCCCAGACTCCCACAGGGGGGAGTTGTGTGTGTGCGGAGCCTGTCTCCTCTCACATTACCCCTTACATTAAAACCAGTCAGGGGGAAAATTACTGCAGACCTGGGCCACCCTGTCCACCTGGGCCCATGGAGAGAGGGATGAAGCCGGAGGAGGGGATAAAGATGTGGAATAGAGGAAGGGGGGGGGGAATAAGGATGGAGCCCATTAAGAGTGGGATGGAATACCCTCTAGATGCTGACATAGGCCAGGTTTGTTGTTTTCCCCCTAATAGATCAGGTGACGATTTGGGGAGGGTGCACCGATCCTACAAGACCTGTACCTTTAGGAACAAATTGTACCCTGAGCAGGTGGAAGATAATTCGGTTGTTGATAAATCTGGTAAGACGCCCCCGTCCACAAACTACCCCCTACCCCCTCTGCAATTGTGTGGATCCGAAAGGTTTGGATAGGTGTTAGTAATAAGGCAAAGGTGGGGCGACTATTCCTTCAATGGGATTGGTAGAATCCATGGGCCAAACAGAATCAAATCCCCTCGGGTCAGTGAGTAATACGTGGGCGACTCCATTCCTTGTATCAAACAGAGGTTTGATAAAGCAAGAGAGGACATAGCGCAAGAGACGATGTGTTTTATTATCAGTGGTATTTACAATGGCACAAAACCCCCACAACCCAACGCTGTCACTCTCGCTCTCGCTCACAGAAACAAGACACTCCCTCCTTGTTTTTCGTCCAACACAAAGTCCAAAGGGAGAGGGCGGCTAAAATATGACTTCAATAGCAGGATAGGGGTGATAACATCGTAGGGAACAGATGGTATGTTGGAAGTCCTTGACGGTGCCTCTGCAAAGCTAAGAGGTAGCTGGATGGGTGCAGAGCTGAATTCAGGAAATAATAACAGGCGAATACATCCGACTGTCATGCCTGAATGGAAGGAACTGACCTTGACTGTGTTTCTCTGTTTGTACCAAAGGCCATGTTGGAATAGCGTGGTATGACCGCGAAGTCTTTACAGCGGTAAAACTCCTACTCCTACAAGGGCATGTTCTTCAGTCAGAGACCTAGACAGAAACACAGTATTCAGGTAGATGCTGAAGTGGCAAACATCATGGCCCTGCATACAAACCTTTAGCACATCTTTAAAACACAGGTTGTGAAAGGTATTCCTGAAATATAACGGCATTGTATTATGATCTATCCTCACATACTTAGCCTTGCATTGCCAACTAGGCTCACCTGCTGTATAGAAACAGTTAGAAAATAACTTAATTTGTTGATATCCCTACTCTCTCTGTGTGTGTGTGTGTGTGTGTGTGTGTGTGTGTGTGTGTGTGTGTGTGTGTGTGTGTGTGTGTGTGTGTGTGTGTGTGTGTGTGTGTGTCTGTGTGTCTGTGTGTGTCTGTGTGTGTGTGTGTCTGTGGTATTTGCTCCATCATTTGCCCAGACAGTGTACTTGTCATATTTGGCAAAGTTGTTGCCCTTCATTTTGGCTGCACGTGTGCCTGAAACCAAGTGCTAAGGATCCCACACACACACACACACACACACACACACACACACACACACACACACACACACACACACACACACACACACACACACACACACACACACACACACACACACACACACACACACACACACACACACACACACACACACACACACACACACTTCCAATCTGGCCACTAGGTGGCGATAGTTGCCAGGCTGCAAAGCAGACAGACACGGTAGCAAGTCACAGATGTTGTCTGGCCCCTCCTTTTGTTTTCTGCCTATTGAAGAAGGAGACCTCAGCTGCTGAAGGACATTCTCCATTATGGCATCAATGTTCTTTTGAAAATAATTTCCATTAAAACATGCTTCCCCCCCCCCTTTTTAAAGGGACAGTAACAAAGGGAAGGCCAGGAAAAGTAGAGGAGGAGAGAGGGACTGACAAGGGGTGCCTGGATGGGAGTGAGGGATATAAAGGGGGCCTTGATTTAGAGAGGTTTGTGTGTGTATATGTATGAGTGGCTTGTGTATGGGTGTGTTCTGAATAACCATGTATGAGAACAGCAAGACCATCTATCGGGTACATATCACTAGAACTGACGGTCAAAATTATGACCAACGCGTGGGTGAAAATGTGTGCAATGGGTAGAAATTCCAGAAGGAGTAATGTATATCACTATGAGGCTTTTAGATCTGCAGTACAGTGGCTCAGAGTCTATCGGAGGGTCCCCATGAATGTTGTCAATGAGCATTTCTTTATCTAATAACAGAATGTTTCATGGCTGCCACCAACGAATCCCCTGACTTCCCACCGAGCTCGACTGTTCTCATCTCTGCAGTCGAGACGATATCGGCTTTGCTCTATTCTAGTGGCAGTGAAGCTAAAAAGCAAAGGTGGTTGTGCATAGCAACAGTTAAAACACTGAAAATGGTATTTGTCTGTGTTTGAGCATTGTATTGGAAGCAATATTACAATAGGAGAACGAGTCAAACATTACGCAGAAAGAGGAACCCGGCCAGTTAGGCCTACAACATTGTGCCTTTTTAAGAAACAGTAGAATGAAAAAACCAAGACAGTTCTGAAACCAAAAAATAAAATACATCAAACGTCCCTTTTGGCTTGTATTCTTTCTGGATCTCTCTCTTCAATATCACGTGTCCTTAGTCTCCAGCAATGGATACCTCCACTGCTTCTCTGAGTGAGAGGGGAAGATACGGGGGCGAGAGGAACCGCCTAAGCATGTTTTTTTCTTCTTTTCAATCCCAGTTCATGGTTCCCAGAGGTGGGTGGGGGTGTATTTCTACTACAATCCAGGGCTGAATGGGGCGGCGAATAGTACCACAAAGTTCATATTTTTCCAGCAAAGCCGCCCCATCCTGGATCCTCAGTCCTTCACATATGTGAAGGATCAGAGTCGAGGGGGGGGGGGCATTCCATCAATTCAGCAAGCCAATTCAAAATCCCAATGAACAAATACATAAACGGCACTTTTTAATTCATAATAACTCATTCATAACGTCTTCAAATTCATCTCCTGAATTGACTGGGAAGTTCACACCCACCCCACCCCCAAACCCTGATCCCAGATCTAGACGTCCCCCCTCTAGTCTACCAGACGGTGGTCTCTCCCATCTCCTGTCCGGGGTGGGACATGGGGGCGCTGTAGCTAGAGTTACTAGCCAGGGAGAAGGGTGGGCTGGGCCCCCCTCCATACACCTCCCCAGGGACGGGCTGCAGGGAGCTGGGCAGGCCGGGCTCAGGGCTGGGGGTGTCTGCGTGGGAGATCATGTCCGTGAACCTCTGGTCATCAGAGGGGTGGTGGGCTGACACAGAGCCCTCCATGGCCCCTCCATGGATATAGGGGGATTCTGCTGGAGACTGAGCCTGAGAGGAGGGAGGGCCGTGGGGGAAGAAGTCATAGTTTCCCCCTCCTCCGTAGTAGTCGCCCTGGTACTCTGTGGGGGGTTGAGATACGATTATTCAAATAGAAAACAAATCATCTAATTCATTGTGCAGCACACAGACAAAACAATCTATATAGCTACATTCAAAATGGAACTTCACACACTTAAAAAAAGGACCTGCATAAAGATTCAAGATCTTTTAAAAGAATTGCAGTGTTGAGTAGCTTAAGTAACATTTCCTGGAAGGGAGGTAAATGGTTTAGTTCCCTGTTATAGCTGAAAAGTGAAAGAGCAAAACAAAGCTAAACTTCTAAAATTCACAGGGGAACTCCTTTTTTTAGTCCTGACACTCATCCTTTTGTGAGTTCGTTTGAGGATTTTTATTGTTTTATTTTTCAAAGCGCCTCAACTTTTAAAAAGGAAATGAAAATCACACTTTCTACTCTGCATTTCAGTTAAACGCCATACACTTTCGCTTTAAGTGTGAGTGGGTTCGTATTTCAGTACCAGAGGGAAAGAGCAAAAATAACTAAGCAAACACAAATTCAATAATGTCTTGTTTAGTGTACAGTTTGATGTTAAACAACCATTCTTCCTAATCCAAACGAAATCAACAATCTGGAAAACCCACACGTTGTTTCAAGATCAGTTAAATGTAGTCAGACAGACAATCAGCATTTCATCAGGCTTTGTTCCTAACTTGACAAAGAAACATTTCACCTCTACATAACTAAATCAGCAGCACGCCAACCTTATGTTACAAATTGTGCTAATGAGGGGAAGGAGAAATCCACTTTCAATGCAATGAAATCCACATTTTTTTTTCTTAAAAAAAAAAACACAAAAAAAACAATAAACAAGCTAATGATTGAGTCGCACAAACAGAACCCTGCTAACTACGACAGACCTTGAGAATCAACCTGCTCCTGGGGCGGCCGGGGGGAGGGACGGGGAGGGGCAGAGAGAGACGCACACATGTACACGCATGCACACGCATAGACACACACACACACACACACACACACACACACACACACACACACACACACACACACACACACACACACACACACACACACACACACACACACACACACACACACACACACACACTCCTCTCTAAGTAGCAGCAGTAGTAGAGGAACAGAAGGATGGAAGGAAGGAGTAGTCCTGCTAATACAGTAGAGCTCCCCGGCTCCCCCGAGGCACAAAAGGGTGTGAAAAGAGGCATGCTGAGAACGGAGGGAGCTAGAAGCAAGAGATGAAGGTTTTGTCCTCCTCTCCCCTCCTTCCCTCCCTGTCCGTTCTATCCTTCACGGCTCCCTTTTAATTACTGCGGATGGAGGCTGCTATGGTCCAGTATATGACTGATTCCTCAGCAAAATCTCTCTTCAGCTTTGTACTGCTGGGATGATCAACTGGCAAACTGGCTTTTGTTTTTAGAATTCTGTGGTTGTTCACTTTCAGCCCATTCCGGAATGATCTATGTCTTGATTTCAACATTTGACTTTTCTATATTTCAGAATCGTCTATGTTGTCCCAGTAGGCCACTTGAGGAGCAGTCAACACCCTTGTCTTCCTGCAGTTTAGACAGAGCTGGGCAGCACAGAGGCGAGCAATGGCATACCTGACGAAAACCATGTCACTAAAATCTTCACCAGAGATCACCTGTGAACTTTAGCGACAGGTGACGGCGTTACTACGCATTGCACAGTCCTCAACCGAGTCATCATGCTATCTGACGTAAGGCAATTGACGGCGAGTGTATTTCACCAATATATAATCAAACCGTGAGTGTGTCTTACCTGTGTAGTATCCATAGGCCCCAGGCCCCAGTATGTCTGGATCCTCCAGTCGTCCTCCCAGGGGCCTCATCCTCCGGGGCCCTCTGAAGAAGGCGTGCCGCCGGGCCCCCAGAGCACTCAGCTGCTTCATCCTCCTCTCCTTAGATCGACGGTTCTGGAACCACACCTATAGAGAAAGAGATCCACATCCCATCTATAACGACCTATGACCCAGAGAAGCATCTAAGATTGTTATCAGATCAAAGTAAGTGAAACTATTTGAATAGGTTTAAGATTTCCTTTTCACGGACAGAAAGAAAAAGAACAACAGTTGTTTATACTGCATTTTTACACAGGCACACACAGTGTCGCAATCAAAGTCACATCTAATCTAGCTTCATTTCTAGTCCATTACTTGTCTACAATGGACAGTAACGATCGCCAGATGTATTCATTATCCATTTCGCATTAAGTGTTACAACACAAAAAGCAAATGGGAGAACTACAAGGTAGTTGAAATGACAAGGTCCCACTCATAATCAACAACTAAATCAAATCACCCTCAAATTAAATCCACCTTCATTTCAGACCTTAATAGTTTTTGTCCATTTTTACTTTGTCCATTTCACAGACTTGGGAGTGCTATTTAACTAGGCTTGGTATGCTCATATAGGAGTTTGAATTCTGTAGTGTAATGAGTACTGCTAGCTACAACAGATTAAATGAATTTTGGACAAGGGATCTGTGGGAAAGGTTTAGAGAGTGCAATACAATGTAATGTTAATCATTCACAACGTGTGTTCTTAGACCTCGGATGTACCAAACGCATTTCACAGGGACTGCACAACATCAATGATACATTTATTTTCAACTCAATTCTTCTTGTACTCCTCAAAATGTTTCTTTTGAACATAATACACTGTCATTTAAGATTTAAAACTACAGAATTTTCTCTCTGCCCGAAGGCAAAATGTGTAGAATAGCAGGAAATTGGCTTTAAAACTGCAAAATGTTCACTTTGATGACGAGAGGGAGGCCTTTAAAATGTTTTCCAGTGCACCGAACTTGATTAGTTCGGCCATGCACCGCAGAAGTCATATTAAAACTGCGTGTCTGCTTTTTGTATCGGACTGTAAAGTAGGAGTTCTGATATTATGCCGCGTTGGTCCCTGATGAATTTGCTAATCTCAAAAAAAGATATCTTTTTTAAATTATTATTATTTTGCTGTCTTGAGACCGGTATAGAAAAGAGCTCTTCTTAGGCACATGGCCTGTAGAAATAACTTAATAGAATTAAAGGGCTCCGCTATAAGGAATGTGGATAATGTGGGGTGGAGGCAGTGAGGGTAAACTAACAAACGTGGATGAACACGGTCTCTACCTCAACGTCCAACCCAGACACATTGAAATAAGATCTCTCCACTTTGAGGACTATGGCTGTATGTGAGAGGCAGAGTGGAGGTTCACTTTCAACCAGGACTCAGGCGTTAGAGGGAGACACCATAGCCACCAACAAACACCCAGTGGTGTCCTAGAAACAGAAATCACACTGGAGCTGTTTTGTAACCAGTGATATGGACGTCGACATGTTTTGAAATGATCCAATAAAATCAATGAATCAGTCAGCAACACAAAGGAACACATTCATTTCGATAGGTCACTATTTCCCATGTGCCCCGGCAGGCCTCAACACAACAACACAGCTGAGAGAGCAGAGACGTTAAACACAGTCGTCGCTCCTCCTCGGAGTCAAATAAACTGCCTTTGTACAGGAACAAAGGCGAAGAGGAGATATTTCAACATATGGAGGACTTACTTTGCATTCTAAAAACATAACACATTGCGCGTTGTCTCTGCGTCGGCGCTGCATAATAACACATGTTAACACCAGCTCGGCTACACCAGAGGCACAATTCAAACTGTGTCGGAGATTAACCAACAGGGAAAAAAACGCAGAGAAAAACAGCTAAAACCACTTAGGCATTCCTCTCCATGCTTTTCCTAGCAAAGACGACACCTGCCTATTGAGAACAATAGTCTAACTGTAAGGTTCCATTTTTATGGAAACGCTTTCGCCCCCCCCCCCCTCGAGAGAGCGTTGCTAAGGGATGACTACACACGCGCGCGCACACCAGACCTGGGTTCAAACACTGTTTCAGGTATTTCAATACATTTCACAACAAGTATTTAGAATACCTTTATTTGAAGAAGAAAAAAAGTAGTTGAATATTGGAATGTATTTTAAAAATACAATTTGGTAAGCATTAGCATGTATTCACCAGTACTACAAATACATATCCTTGGAAGTATTTGAAAGACCGTATTTTCAAAACAATATGTATATATTGTTTGGGCGTATTTGAAAAAAAGTTTTGAATGTACTTACTAGTTTGATTTGAATTAGCAAACATATCATTTCACTTTTTAATCCAAATACGCAGCCTGAGCTTTACACCGGTGTCTCATGAAGGATGACAAGATGCCATGTTACATTCAATGATAAAACATCAGGGTTTCAAAATGCTCGTCAGACATGGAGCAGCGATCTGGTCTGAAGATATGCCCTGCAATGCTGAAAAGCTGCTCCACAGCTGCAGAGGATGCTGGGACATGGACATAGGTACTCAGCAGCAACTATGTGCGGTGTTGGATGTGTGTGACTGTGTTTCTTGCAGAATGTCAGAGGATGGTGGAAGATTTGAGGTGATGAGGTACTCCTCAAGGTGATTTATAGTAAACTGAAACTCAAAACTAAAACAAACATTTAAAAAAACTTCAACTACACTGAAACTATTATCTTTGATTGCAAAACGAACTAAAAAAAAAATTTAAACGTCAAATTACGTTAAGTTTTTTAAATTCTAAACTTCGGGCTAAAAAATGTAATGGGATTTTCAAGCTTTTTTTCTAATGGGGTTTTCATGCTTCTGAAGCTGGTGGGTTAATGCTGCCAGGAGATGCCGGTTTCAAATAGGACTCGCTTGTGCATCACTATCACTAGCTATCAATAGCTAACAGGGAAGAAATAAGAGGGCGGGTGTGTGAGTGAACATTGGCGACAGCAAAAGGTGAAGCCCTGTATGGGATTGTCTTGAGTACATTGCTGGAAAGGACAAAAGTAAGTGTATTGTGTCAGCAGCGTGTGTGGAACGGAGATACACTGAACCAAAATATAAATGCAACATGTAGCTGTTCCCATGTTTCATGAGAAATAAATAAAAGATCACGGAAATTTTCCAGACACACAAAAAGCTTAATTCTCTCAAATGTTATGCACAAATTTGTTTACATCCCTGTTAGCAAGCATTACTCCCGTGCCAAGATAATCCATTCACCTGACAGGTGTGGCATATTAAGAATCTGATTAAACAGGATGACCATTACACAGGTGCACCTTGTGCTGGGGACAATAAAAGGCCCCTCTAAAATGTACAGTTACAGAGATACCATGGTGATATCCATTCATCAACCACCATCATCTCACGTTTCAGCATGATAATGCTGTCCATGTCGCAAGGATCTATACACAATTCCTGGAAGCTGAAAATGTCCCAGTTCTTCCATGGCCTGCATACTCACCAGACATGTCACCCATGGAGCATGTTTGGGATGCTCTGGATCGACGTGTACGACACTGTGTTCCAGTTCCCTCCAATGTCCAGCAACTTTGCACAGCCATTGAAGAGGAGTGGGACAACATTTCACAGGACACAACCAATTTGGTCACACCAGATACTGACTGGTTTTCTGATCCACACCCCTACTTTTTTAAAAAGCTATCGGTGACCAACAGATGCGTATTTGTATTCCCAGTCATGTGAAATCCATAGATTAGGCCCCAATGAACATATTTAAATTGACTGATTGCCTTATATGAACTGTAGCTCAGTAAAATCATTGAAATTGTTGCATGTTGCATTTATATTGTTGTGCGGTGTAAAAAGGAAAACCCAACCTCAAAGTTGAACTGAACAGCGCCCACAGAGAATCATTACAAACCATTTCAGGATGAAGACAACGCGAGACAGCCACCAGCTCTTAGTAGCTGCACGCAAATTGCAACGTTAGGACAATCAACTTTAGCAGTTGGAATGAAAAGAGCAGAAACATGGCAACCTAATTCAAACGAGTAAAAAAAAAAAGAAGAAGAAAGAAGCACTGGTTAGTTTATTGATCCCGTCGAGCGTGTCCATGGGCGTGTCCATGGGCGTGTCCATGAGACTGTACGATGAGCCAGCCTTCAGAATGTTCAACCAAACACTTGATCCCAAATTTAGAACTCCCGGCGCTGCTGGAGTAAATGTCTTGATTGCTTTGCAAATGGACACAGCAACCCAGAAAGTGAAGGAGATTCTGAAAGAGGCATAGAAAATAACCCCGTGTGTAGACGGACCGATGAAGAAAGGATCGACTGCTTTGCTTTTGTACATATCAACCTGCTTCTATCACCCCTCCTTCAAGAAGGCACGGCATTCGTTGCTCAAGCTCCGTCGGATTTAGCATCCACACACCAGGGAGGTGGGACAGGACACTGGGAGCATGGGACATACCAGAGGAGAAGATCCTACTCGTCGTAACTGTCAATGGGGCGAACATAGTCAAGACTATCAAGTTATTACAGAACAGGCAAGGGAATACCCTTGACCCACAACAACCAGAGATGGCCATAGCTTTGAACGGTGCGGCAGAAATGTCTGAATCTGAGTCAGACAACCAATAATTATATTTTTTAATCCAAGTCACATTAAGATTGATTTGTAACTTAAAACATAAGCAAATGTATGACCTGACCCCTCACCAAATCTATTACTGCCCCCCAGTGGCAAGAAGTAACATTCCCAAATAACGCAAGCTTTAGGCCTCAAGACATAAATGGCTCCTAACCTCCCACACATAGGCTACTCTCTGTCTCTAACACGAAAAGTAAAACTGAAGCAAAATAAAAATGATTTGATCAAATTTGAACGAAATAAAACCGAGTGAATCATGTCTGAAAACTAACTGAAGCTCAACTGGATGTCCATCGCATCAGAAAGGACATACCCATGCATGGATAGCTTGGTGACAGGCAGTGTGTCAAGCTTGCCTTCATCCGCATTGAGAACTGATGTAATAATTTGATTCTGAGAGCAAATGTTGACTTGCGGTTGTCAGTGGCGTAGAGAAGTTTCACATGGACCCCCCACAGTTTTATAACTAATCTCATGCTTTAAAAAATATATATATATATTTTAAATATATATTATAAACTTTTTTGGAAAGTTTGAAGTACGGTATACTTTGCTCCGAACAAGGGCATTTCCAGGTATAGAGCCGACATGGAAATTAATAATATTGAAGGTATTTAGATTTTTTTTTTTAAATGTGGGGGGGTGATGAAACTGTCCACCATCTTGGTTCTATATACAGTGCCTTCTGAAAGTATTCAGACCCCTTGACCACCATCTTGGTTCTATATACAGTGCCTTCGGAAAGTATTCAGACCCCTTGACTTTTTCCACATTTTGTTACGTTACAGCCTTATTCTAAAATGGATTAAATACAAACATTTCCTCAGATATCTACACACTATTCCCCATAATAACAAAGCGAAAATGTATAAGGTCCCACAATTGGCAATGCATGTCAGAGCAAATACCAAGCCATAAGATCGAAGGAATTGTTCAAAGACGGGATTGTGTCGAGGCACAGATCTGGGGAAGGGTACCAAAACATTTCTGCAGCATTGAAGGTCCCCAAGAACACAGTAGCCTCCATCATTCTTAAATGGAAAAAGTTTGGATTCACCAAGACTCTTCCTCGAACTGAGTAATCGGGGGAGAAGGGCCTTGGTCAGGGAGGAGTTCCTCTGTGGAAGAGTTCCTCTGTGGAGACGGAAGAACCTTCCAGAAGGACAACCAGCTCTACAGCACTCCACCAATCAGGCCTTTATGGTAGAGTGACTCAGTAAAAGGCACATGACAGCCCACTTGGAGTTTGCCAGTAGGCACCTAAAGACTCTCAGACCATGAGAAACAAGATTCTCTGGTCTGAGGAAACCGATATTAAACTCTTTGGCCTGAGGAGGAAGCATAGTGGTGGCAGCATCATGCCGTGGGGATTTTTTTCAGAGGCAGGGACTGGGAGACTAGTCAGGATCGAGGCAAAGATGAACGGAGCAAAGTACAAAGATATCCTTGATGAAAACCTGCTCCAGAGCGCTCAGGACCTCAGACTGGGGCGAAGGTTCACCTTCCAACAGGACAGTGACCCTAAGCACACAGCCAAGACAACATAGGAATGGCCTTCGGGACAAGCCTCTGAATGTGCTTGAGTGACCCAGCCAGAGCTCTGAAAATAGCTGTGCAGTTACGCTCCCCATCCAAACTGACAGTGCTTGAGAGGATCTGCAGAGAGGAATGAGAGAAACTCCCCAAATGCAGGTGTGCCAAGCTTGTATTGTCATACACAAGAAGACTCGAGGCTGTAATTGCTGCCAATGGTGCTTCAACAAAGTACTTACTAAATGGTCTGAATACTTATGTATATGTAATAGTTCAGTTTTTTATTTTTTATACATCTGTAAAAAATCAAAACCTGTTTTTGCTTTGTCATTATGGGGTATTGTGTGTAGATTGATAAGGGGGGAGAAAACAATTTAATGCATTTTAGAATAAGGTTGTAAACGTAACAAAATGTGGAAATAGTCAAGGGGTCAGAATACTTTCCGAATGCACTGTACAGTATACCACAGTGCATTACGTTGTTACTAATCAGAGACAAATGGGATCGATTCAGTGTTGTGGAGACATGAAACTGAGAAGATGCTACAAGGCCTGCTACAAGGCCTGGTCTGAGAGGAGAGGAGAGATTGTCTGGCAGTAAATGAGTGAGGACAGAGGAGCGAGGGGGGTGTACGGTATACAGCATGTAAATCAGTGAAATCAGTGGTAATTACTGTCAGCACACAAAAAGCCACATCTCAGCTGGCAGTGACGGTGCTAATCACCCTAACACAGTCTAAACCCAGACACCGAGAGTGTGTGTGCATGTGTGTGGTTATGACATAAAGGCTAGAGATCTGAATGTGGTTGGCAGCAGTGAGGATATATTCCACTTCAAGATGGTAAACAGTCATGTTATTACACTCTCATTAGCAATGACAATGATCTCACATGTTGTCACAGGCCCATCAGATCTCCCTAACAGGGTTTGAGGTCAATTCAGTTTTAATTTGTCAGTTCAGGAAGTGAAAAATCCTCATACTTCCTTGACTGACCAGAACTGCTCATTTAAACATCTAAATTGTCTTGGTTGGCATGTGCACCTGTTAACATACCCGTTTACAGTATTTTTGTGCAGTGCTGTGAGCTTTTTTTTTGTAATGATACTATTGATAAATTATTGGCTGTTAAAAGCATTAACAGTGCATTATATTTCTAAAATGTGAAGGCCTATGGCTACAGATATGCTACATATTTAAACATGCACATACTGTGCAGGCAAGCCGGGTACTATATTTGCTTCAATAATAAATGAGAAATCAACAGCAAATACAATATGTCATATTAAGAAACGAATGTCTTCCATCTTTAATTCAAATTGATTCATCATCATAATTTATCTTTTGCTTTAATTAAAAAACCAAACCTATCAAACAGGAGTCTAAATAGGCTACAAAAGACGGTAAATAGACTGGCCAAATTGCCAATTTAATGTCTGATTATTCAAAATCTTAAATTGATAAGAGATAAAGAAAACCACAACTCAATCTTAAGAAATAGTAACCTTAATTATATTAATTGATCAGTTGATAGTGCAGCAAAATATTACAAAAAATATCACAAACAAATACGTAATGTACTTTCTACACTAATTTACATTTCCCGGGGAGGGATGTCCATTATAGCTCTCGAGCTGATTTGATAGATTTATGCATTTCACTTGAACGTGTCTTGTTATTTTTCGAATATTTATTTTTACCAAAGACGTTTTCCCTCCAAAGATAGGTCTACTTCATTCATATAACTTTTAGGGTCCGGACTGTTAATAACCTACATTGTGTTGCGACATTCTTTTCACTCTCACTTTGTCAAGTACGTCTTTAATTAAATCTCGATCTATTCTAACTAATTCATCACGAATGGTGAAGACAGCAGGCAGGCCCATGTTGCCTACACCATGTAGCCTACCGAAACTCAACAGTGCTCATCAAACAAGCAAAGAGAAAAACCACAGAACGTTATTTCTCAATTTGACCTGAAAACTCAACATTATCAACCCAGCTTCTATTCTATTCTATTTGATAAAGTTATATTCTATTTAAAATAGGAATTCTAACTTGTCCAAATAAAAACCAGGCTCTGCATCAACCAGCAATGAATATGCTTAAGTTAGCCTGCTCTCCTACCTGTATAACCCGCATGTTGAGTCCCGTCTCCTGGGCCAACTGTTCCCGAATGTGTCGTGTGGGTTTCGGCGTGGCCACGAAGGCAGCCTTCAGCGTCTCCAGCTGCTTGGCTTTGATGGTGGTCCGCGGGCCTCGCCGCTTCGTGCCCGAATTCTGCTCCTCATTCTCGTTATTGTTCATGTCCTTGTCCGAGGACATGGAATTGTCCGTCTCTTTTGTATCGTCCTGTATCGGGTCCTGGAGGTCCGGCGATAAACTTCTGTCTGTGCATGATGACACTGGGGGACGGGAGAGAATGGAAAGGTTTCAATCGAAGGTGTCATGGGACCTACTACTAGATTATTGCTGAAGCCTGTCTAATCACAAATAAACTAGAATATGTGGAACAATGACGCCTCACAAAATACAAATATGGAAGCCGTTCCAGTTCCTTAAATATATATATATATATATATATATATATATATATATATATATATATATATATATATATATATATATATATATATATATAAAATAGCCTACACTTTGCCAATGTAACCAATATGAAACAGACCAAATACATGGATTTACCAGTTTAAATCTTCACAAATAAAACAGGTGTAACCAACTCGACACTGCCCGCATGTGACCTAAGCGATCGAGATAATGAAAGAGAAATTATGCATGTAATGTGAAACAAAAAAAAGGGAGCTCGGCTGATCCCCAAGGACCCGCTGCGTCGCACGATAACAGCACGTCATTGTCCGAGGGGAGGGCTGTTTGAGCCATTCATCTGACAGGAATTTATAGCGTTGATAAGGCTGAGCTCTGGTCAGATGCATTCAGCGAGGCGGAGATGCTTTGTTGGGGAACATCATCAAACGCTAGGCTACACATGCCCTATACACGGCCCATTGCGGCCGCGAGAATGTCAGTATGTTCACATTTGTAGCTACAGACACCCAACGAGGGGTCACATTCAATGTCACGTCTTTCCAGGATACAAATGTTATTCCTCACCTTGCTGATCTAAAGACAAAATCTAACGGCAGTGATGGGAGCCCGAGAACCCCATAAACACAAGCTTTTCCGAAAGTTGTTGACGTACACATTTTAGTTCCAAACACCCCAAAGTGTAGGCCTAATATCTTAACAATATCAAGTTGAATGTTGAATAACGACATTTTAGAGATATTTATTTATTTGGCGAGGAAGTGACTTACAGCCGAATTATCCATAGGCTACAAATGTTGGACCATGTAGACCTACGATACTGCAGCTAAAATGGGAGTGTAAACTAGAATATAGAACAGAATCCCCAAATGCATCTACATCTATAAGACTAGGCTACTTCAGATTGGACGCAGACGATACTCCAACGCATGCAGAGCCAGAGCTAACACGCAGACAAGCACCATGTCCATGGTTTTGAATGACCTGACCGAGGCCTATTGCAGGACGTGATATAGGCCTATAGGTTATAGCTCTGAATAAAACCAAATTAAAAGGCATAGTAACACAATAGGTTTTCGAATTCATGCATTTTAGTTCGCAAACTCATATGTGAATATGTGGTATAGGCCTATCCTATTTTAGAAATCCAACCAATGCAACCCAGCTGTAGTTTAAGGCGTTTCTCATCATGCACAAATAGCCTTAATTCTCCACCATTCCCCAGTGTATGGGATGGGACCCCGCGTTGAAACGATTAGTAAATAAATACAGGCAAATTCATCAGTTAACGTAGGTGGCCAAAACAGTCTTCCAAAAAAACAACCCGTTAAACGAGCATTACATGATGCTTGTTGCTTTCAAATAAAAATGCAGACTATAATATACCACTTATATTTTTTTTTTTTTTTTTTTTGGGGGCGGTAGGCATGGGCAACTAAGAAAGAAATGTCCATTATTTTCAGGAAACCGTGTAGAATTTCTTCCCAAGAACAAGACGAACATTAGTAGACCGTCTAGAATGTCTACAGTAGAATGTCTACTGTGGACGCACTTTTGAAACCCTTAGCTATAATTAGGCTACCTGAATTCAAATTGACTTCCTTGATAGCCCCTGAGCTTAGGTAGTCTTCTTTGCACACAAACTTATTTTCGTCGATGACATAGAGCTCCTCGCCCGTGGACAGCTGCTTGTTGCACACCATGCACGTGAAGCAGTTGAGGTGGAACACCTTGCTGCGCGCCTTGCGCACAAGATCGCTGGGAGAGATGCCTTGGAGGCAGCCCGCGCACTTCGTCCCAAACCTCCTGAAAAGAAAGGGAGAGAGGAGAGAGGGGTTGATGTGAAATCCCCACGACACAGAAATACATACCAAAAAAATATGCATTTGAGATGGACATTTAACTGTTCTAACTTTTAATTTAAAATAAATAAATAAAATGTATAGGCCTATAATGCCTATAGTCACAGACCTATAGCGAAATTTGCAACTGTGGGCAATGCAGAAGGTTTGGCGCGTAGCCTGATTTGAAGTGTTTGTTCCAAGAAAATTACGAAATTGCAATGACAAAACACTTACAGCAATGACTAAAGGTATTCTATAGCAGTTATAATTTATTGTTTTTATGTTATACATTTGTTTCATTGTATTACATATTTGCCATGATTGAAGAAGGGGTAGGCTATTTCGAAATCATTTTCGTTAAAATCTAACGGACTACTCTTGATACATAATATAGCCTAAAATGTAGCACCTGCGCTAGACTGAGAAATACCATAATTCTTGTTTTTAACAATAAACCCAAGCAGAACGTATTAGTGACAGTCGTCACATTGTGACTACAGAGATATCCGAGGATTAAACAGACTAGGAACATTTTAGCGTGAAATCTCCCGTTAATCCACATTCACCCTCTTCACGTGCAAAAAAAAGCATGGTGGATATACTCGTATTATATGGATAGACAGGCGAGTATATAACAGCCTAACAATGTCGTTTCCGGGGATAAGTCGACAAGGTAAATCAGTTGAAAATGAAGTGTTTCACTGGAAGAAAAGGTGTGCCACATACAGTGATGGGTGAATGGGAAGCCTAGTATGTGTTTCTCCTACCATGCATTGTACTTTAGTGTTTCCCTCTCCGATGTGAAATAAATAGGCCTAATCCAGCTCATCACGAGCCAGAAACCTCATCGCGCGCCTCTCATTGTGATTTGGTAATCTCTCTCATCAACATGGCGTCGCCTCAGTACGAAAAAAAAAATACAGGAATTGAACATATTTCAATTATAATACGATTATTGGAGGTAGTGTGTGTTTGAGGGGGGGGGGGGCGAGCGGTCGAGGCAAGCCCCCTTTATTTTTTATCAGAATCCCTCTCTCTCTTTCTTTTTCTCTGTCTCTCTCTCTCCAGCCATTTGCTATAGTATCGCTCCACGGTACCCTTTCAAATGCACGGGTCCGCGAGGACACAGCACTACTTACACAACAAATGGCTACATTAGGGTGATTACTGTTTCGCCTGGCTAATTGTTCGGCCATTTAAATCCACGGATGGAAGCCGGCTAATATGATGGTCAAGGCCGTTTGAGGCCAACATTGCCTTCACAAAGGCTTAACTACTGGGCCTCACATGTCATTAAACAATTGCACAGGAGGGGGAAAAAAGCTGACACATAGCTGACACATAACTAATTGGTATGATGCTATGAGAGTGCGCGTACACAAACAAGGGCCTACACTTATCACTGAATTACCACTTTGAAGAACTGAGCGGCTGGCGTAGGCCTAATGGTTAAGTTTTAAAATCTATTGGACCAAACAATAGTGGAAATAGAGAGTACAGGTGAGAGGAAAATGTATGTTATAAATAGATTTCAATTGCCTCCATGTGCATGAATGGATTAATAAGAGAAGTGAATGTTCCAGCCGACATAATATTCAACCCCACCAATAATATTGATTTATAAATAAAAGTGATATTATTTGTCATAATAAATATTAAGAATTAAGGTTATGATTCATATTGTCAGAAAACACACCCGGTGTCTCTAAAAAACACCCTCTTCATGTAAAACTCAAGCGGACAAAGAGTGATAACGTGGACATCTCAGGCTATGATTAAATAGTTCTGTCAAAATGCTAAATATATGTGTGATATTCAGAGCTCTAGAATTAACTTATAACTCTGAAATTATATACATTTATATAGGCCTAATAATGATAGGATTTTTTTTGTTGCGAAACCAATGTTATCATTTGAAGTGACATTCTAAAACAATTCAAATAACTGATAGGCTATCTCACCTATAGGTGAATTATAGGCCATCATGTGAAGTAGGCCTTGGTGAACCATATCCATTTCCACAAAACAATGTGTATGCATGCGTACAGAATAATATCATTATGGTTCATTAAATATGTGAGTGACGCTATAACGAGAGCTATTTTGATCATTGTGTGACATTCAATCAATTTCAGCATTTTAAGCCACTAACAAAAAACAGACAAACAAATCTTCAGAGCAGCGGGGTTATAATTCTCCCTGGTGAGTTCACTGAGTTTTTTGGCATACCTGCTTTTTCGCATGAATCCCCAATCTGAATGCTTACCTGAAAAAGTCTATTTTACAATAAAGCTTCCCATCACGCGAGAAGCACTTCTCCGTCAGGTTACAGTGGCACTCGCAGCATTGGACGCACTTGGCGTGCCAGGCTCGGTCCAACACGTTGAGCAGGAACCGGTCCAGGATGGGCCTGTCGCACCCCGCGCAGTGGACCATCATCCCGCCCGTCTGGAGGATAACGAGGGCCGACCTTCCCACGCGGACTCCGGTGCTGGGTCTGGGGCCACGCGGCTCTCCGCGCAGCAACGTCTTGGCTCCGGGGTTGTGGACAAAGCAGGCGCGAATGATCTGTCAGGTGGGTGGATGGGTGGGGAGAAGCCCCTCTCCACTACCGTTTAAAGGCAGGCTATAGGCGAACACTCCCCGAAGTTTCTCTATTGTACTCCTGGTTCTGGACGCCCCTGTCCTGTTCTGTCCTAGCACTTGTCACAATCCAGAATCCAAAAGAAAAAAATATGAATTTAAAAAGCACCTATAGTCCTCTTCTTCATTGACGGGCTGCGTAAAAATTGGCACGTGGAAGGAAAGCCTGTTCGTCCCCGCTGTAGAGAATACGTTACATGGGCTGTAGCCTATTATTTGTATTTTGTTGTTGTCATTTTTTGTATTTAGGTTCCACTTCTTCGCCTCCGCTCACCTCACGTCGACACTTTTCGCATCACTGTGCCCGGCTCTGCGGGCGCCGGGCGCATCCGTATTCAGATTGGGTGACGCTCTCCTTAATTCCCGTGCCTGGGTGGCCAATCAGGACTCAAGTTGTCATGGTTACCCCTTTAAATAATGGTCGGTAACCTACCTTCAGGTTGACCCAAAACATAAACCATGCTTGCAGAAATAGGCTAATAAACTTTAACTTTGCGGAGAGGGACATGATATTTTTGCAAACATATCACTCACTCACTGGTCAATTGTTTTGGTACTGCCCTGTTATAGAATGGACCTAAACGGTGTAATTAGGTCTACAATCTGCCATTTTCTATTTGTCAACTGTAGCTCAACTATCAAGTTGAGCTACAGTTGGGGTGAATTGGGGTGAATGGATTTTAGGGACTATCCCCACCCGACGCTTCAAGAAATGGAGCACCAGCCGAAGAATTACATAGGCTAAACTACCTGGGCCATATACAATTTAAAAAACATGCCTTTTGTCTAATATCACCAATCAACAAGATCTTTCTCTGTTACAATTGGGCCAATTAAGACATGTTATTTAGGGGAAATTCAAGTTTTGATTGGTTTAATTGAATCCCCACAAATTCAAAGCTAAATGAAGCTTCTATAGACACCAAGGCACAAAACAAAAACCTGCGGATCATCTTCCATTTTCTTTCTTCGTTTCACCTCTTCTTCGTCTTCTATCTTTGACAAGATGACCTAATGGAGTTGATGCCTATTAGCCAACACCTTTCTAAAGCGGCCTACAAAGTGAGGGGGCCGTCTTTACATGACATGATACCCGCCTTAAATGACCCTGAATGGGATGCGATGGGAGTAGCTGAACAAGAGCTAATGCTACAAAACCCTCTCTGCATTATCATCTGTCTCTCCCTCTGTGTGTGTGTGGAGTGGAGGGGACGGGAGGGTAGGGGGACCTAGGCAGGCCCTTTCTCATGCAGAAAGCTATTTACAGGGAAATGCATAGGATTAAGATAGCGGGGCCTCATCAATAGGGAAAGCCGAGTCGCCCGCCGCTTTAACAGAGTAGCCACCAATCGAAGGGAATTTCAATATTTACCCAGATCATCATTTAGTTAGTTGCGGCATTGCAAACATCATGCAGACGCTAATGGTTGTTAGTGGAAATGCGAGGCTTGTTTAAATCTGCGTTTGAGCAGTTGTAGTATACTCCTATAATGAGTTGGTTAAGCAGGTGTTAATTTGGACCCATTACGCATTCTCATTTAAGATAACGTTTTAATTAGAACAACAACAACCTCATCAACAACATGGATTGGCAACTTGATGCATTCATAATAATATCATTTCAGTTGCACATTGTTGCTGTAGGCCTACATAAAAAAAAACTAAGAAACGTGTTGTTTATGATAAATGTGAAAATAGCCTGCTTTATGGCAAGAAACTGACAATATTTCAAGTTTGACGTAAAATACACGACTGTCATATTTATATGAGTTTGTATGAGTTTTATAGGCCTATCAATATTATTATAATTTATTATTCTGTCTTACGAATGATGTATTATTATGTATTAGGCATTGTTATTATTATTGTTATTATCATATCCTTACCATCTTTCACCATTACCACCACCACCACCACCACCATCATCCTAATCAATGTTTTCAACCAAAAGCATAGGCCTACTGCACGGATGAAACAAGACCTATAGCAATTAGCTAACCTTACATAGAGCCAACATAAAAACATGTGCTAACCAGAGTGAAGTTGTAGCGCGTGCATGCATGCGTCCATTTTGGATCAGTAGGATTATCCATCCATATCCAACCGTAGATTGTAAAATGTGAAATGGTTGGTATTAAATGGTGACTCTACATGATAATAAAGCAGCAATTTGTGTAGCCAGGGGAGGCCGTTCAGCTTGTTGGGAGAGAAAGGGGGAGAGCCCGGGCCACCAAGGGGACCCCCGCCGCTCTTGGCAGGCGAAAGTGGCAGCAAAGCTTGGACTCGTTCTCGGTCTTAATCCCAAAGCTATCGGGGCTTGCTATTTATTTTTCTCACCAAATTTTATTTTCTTGACTCTCCGTTTAAGAACTCCAAAACATTTCAGTTCGTATGTTGTTAGCACCAATGAACATAGACATGTAGGCCCGGTCAACAACAAGTAAATAAGGCGCGAAATAGACGACAAGCGCACTTGGTGTGCCTACTAATTTACATATCTGAAACTGTTATAAATTGCTCAAATTCAACCTGCCAACTGTTGATGAGTAGTCAACATGGGTTTGTAGCCTGTAGTATTTGCCTGCCTCATATTATCCTTTAGGTCTATGATAATACCCTATTATTAATACAACCGGGTAGCATTCACGTAGACTACGATAAGGGTGTGCGTAGAGTCGTATAGGCCTTTCCAAATAATGATACAAACGGTGCTTTTAGAGAATATAATCTATTTTGGGGACAAAGCGTTATCACCCTGTACGTGGGAAGAGAACATGTTGGGTAAAGAGAGCTCTTGCCACAGCTTCTCGCCTCTTGTTTGAGTCACATATTTCATTGTATAGGGAAACATTTCATTGGGTAGCTGTGTTCTCTCGTTTATCCCATCACTTTTTCTGTTCTGCCTGTCCCCTGCTCTCTCCGCTGCAAGCCAAACAGTCCAGCGCCGTGCCTAGCAGAGCCACACAGAGTGCGGGACGCACCTGCTACTAGGAACTCCCGAAGAGAGCGGAAGTGATCAAGGTGCTGAAACTTGACAACTCGCTGCAGGGGCCGCCGGGTTTTTATTTATTCTTCGCTCTTGCTAGCCTAATTGAATATACAGATGTAGGATCTTAATTTGATCACTCCTTTGTCGCTGGGAATTTAGCTAAATTGTAGTGTATTCAAGGTTTAAAAAGGCTTCTAAAGTTCGTAAATTCCACTTTAAAATGTCAGACTTGATTTGCCCTAACGAAAAATATACACACCTAAAAAAAATGACATTATACATGAACAAGTCTGTTTATTAAAAGCCATACCGCCACTATTTGAAACCCCGTGGTCTTATAAATGGGGGTTGTGGTTCAAAGCCTAGAAACTAAATTAATCCGGCCCTGGACATGCATGCCTTCCGATTTCTTGTTCAGCATAGTACTGTTCTAAAAACAGTAGGCTACACGTTGATTCTGAATAGGCTTGTGCAGTCACACTTAGATTTCATCATCAATCAAAAACGCATTGGCTTGCACAAGATTCTTTTATGACCATTTTCAGGAATATCAACAAGTGATTAGGTGTGGTAATGACTTGACAGAAACAAACAACTTACGGGGGTTGCTCTGTCATTATGCTCTTCTACTAAGATTTTCCAGGTGTGGTATGATGATTAATGGGCTGTATATCTGTGCAACACCAACACATCCCTACAACGCTGTTGAGGTGTCATACTCTGAATCTGGTGAGGCGTCATGCACCAATATTTCTTGAAGAGGCGCTTATGGCCAAATCAAATGCAATAGGTTATCTTTACAAGATAAATTATGTGTAAAATAAACTGTATCTTTTAAAACAAAAGCATTCTATGTGAGAGAGGAACGATTTAACTGTCAGCTACTCACTGGACTACACAATGGGAACAAAACTCTAGAAACATTTTACATTTTGTCCCTAATACCAGTGTCTTTACACGACAGGTGGTGTTACACAGTACAAAATACTCCACATACTCTACACAAGCGTGCAAATACACACACACACACACACACACACACACACACACACACACACACACACACACACACACACACACACACACACACACACACACACACACACACACACACACACACACACACACACACACACACATATACACACACACACACACAACTTTGTTATTGTGAATTTTCAAGACTTTATGGGGAGTAAAAAAGTAGTCCCATTCAAAATCCTATTTTCCCTAATGCTTAACCTGAAGCTTAACCCCTTACTCAAACCCTAACCTAACCTTGCCTAAAATAGCATTTCAACAAATTCAGGAAAAAGGTCCTGACTTCAAATTTTTTACTTGTTTTCCCACCTTGTCAGGCCATTGTGATTGACACACACACACACACACACACACACACACACACACACACACACACACACACACACACACACACACACACACACACACACACACACACACACACACACACACACACACACACACACACACACACACATCTAGGACTTTATTCCTCCAGCTGCAGCCTCCCATCCATGGCAGTTTGAGCAGCCGTCCCCTTTGTCCAATGTGGCCTTAGTCATACACAACACACAACCCAAGCTTTACTGTGTCCACTCTCCTCTTTTCTGTTGTGTTGTAAGGAGTTGGAGGGAAAAGGGCATCTCTTTCAGACCCCTCTGACCTCTCTAGCCTTCATCCTTCAGCCCTATTTCTGTAGCTCAGTACCTGCTGTATCCTGCGCAGGTGTCAAATCAAGTACATTTGTTATTTTTATCGGGTTGATCACCTTTAATCATGCAGATAGATTGTGGCTTCCATCAAGGTAATTGTCTGCATAATTTCCAATCCCCCATATAATGTTTTGTAAATATATATATATCAAATAAAATAAAAATATATATTTTCCTTTATTATTTTCCTCTAACCCTACCTCCCCTAATTGGAGTAAACTAATGGAAAACAATCAATCAATCAAATGTATTTATAAATCCCTTATTACATCAGCCAATGTCACAAAGTGCTGTACAGAAACCCATCCTAAAACACCAAACAGCAAGGAATGCTTATACATACACTACCGGTCAAATGTTTTGGAGCACCTACTAATTCAAAGGTTTTTATTTATTTAGACTATTTTCTACATTGTAGAATAATATTGAAGACATTATAACTATGAAATAACACATATGGAATCATAAAAAAAAATACATTTTATATTTGACATTCTTTAAAGTAGTCACCCTTTGCCTTGACGGCAGCTTTGCACACACTTGGCATCCTCTCAACATTTTCAACATTCTTGAAGGAGATCCCACATATGCTGAGCTCTTGTTGGCTGCTTTTCCTTCACTCTGCGGTCCAACTCATCCTAAACCATCTCAATTTGGTTGAGGTTGGGTGATTGTGGAGACCAGGTCATCTGATGCAGCACTCCATCACTCTCCTTCTTGGTAAAATAGCCCTTACACAGCCTGGAGGTGTGTTGGGACATTGTCCTGTTGAAAAACAAATGATAGTCCCACTAAGCCCAAACCATGGGATGGTGTATCACTGCAGAATGCTGTGGTAGACATGCTGGTTATATGTGCCGTGAATTCTATATAAATCACAGACAGTGTCACCAGCAAAGCACCCCCACACCATAACACCTCCTCCTCCATGCTTTAAAAATAGACATTCCGAGATCATCCGTTCACCAACACAGCGTCTTCCAAATTTGTACTCCAGACCAAAGGACACATTTCCACCGGTCTAATGTCCAATGCTTGTATTTCTTGGCCCAAGCAAGTCACTTCTTCTTTGCAGAAGTTCGACCACGAAGGCCTGATTCACACAGTCTCCTCTGAACAGTTGATGTTGAGATGTGTCTGTTACTTGAACTCGGTGAAGCATTTATTTGGGCTGCATTCTGAGGCTGCAGCAGTGGTAACTCTGGGTCTTCCTTTCCTGTGGTGGAACACATGAGAGCCAGTTTCTTCATAGCCCTTGATGATTTTTGCAACTGCACAATTTTCCAGATTGACTGACCTAAATCTGAACCTTTTTTCCGGATTGACTGACCTTAATATCTTAAAGTAATGATAGACTTTAGTTTCTCTTTGCTTATTTGAGCAGTTCTTGCCATAATATGGACTTGGTCCTTTACCAAATAGGGCTATGTTCTGTATACCACCCTTACATTGTCACAACACAACAGATTGGCTCAAACACATTAAGAAGGATAGAAATTCCACACATTAACTTTTAACAAGGCACACCTGTTAATTGAAATACATTCCATGTGATAAAATAAAGGAAAACCCTTGAATGAGTACAGTAGGTGTGTCCAAACTTTTGACTGGTACTGTATGTCTTTAATTAGTATATTTGAGTTGGACCATATTTGTTGTAATATTGGTTGTCTTTTCTGGTGGATTAAACTGAAATTGCAAACAACTTTCTATGGCTTGTTTGAAAAATAACGATCATTAGGAGATTATTTAATTTTCAAATAACCGAAAGTGAGAGTGTTGCAGTCTGAATGAAGGGAAAAAGGCCCTTCCTGAACATTCTTACTAATCTGCTAGAGAAGCCTTTAGTGAGATGTCTAATGATTTAATATTTAATCATTTCTGTCATCCGAATTCATATTTATTATATTCAGTGTGGCAAAAAAGTATCTAGTCAGCCACCAATTGTGCAAGTTCTCCCACTTAAAAAGATGAGAGAGGCCTGTAATTTTCATCATAGGTACACTTCAACTATGACAGACAAAATGAGAAAAATAAATCCAGAAAATCATATTGTAGGATTTTTAATGAATTTATTTGCCAATTATGGTGGAAAATAAGCATTTGTTCAATAACAAAAGTTTATCTCAATACTTTGTTATATACCCTTTGTTGGCAATGACAGAGGTCAAACGTTTTCTGTAAGCCTTCACAATTGGTGGCTGACTAAATACTTTTTTGCCCCACTGTAAATAGGCCCGTTGAATTTTGTTTGGCTTTCCGTTACAAACAAAATGGAATATCTTTTGCTCATGTAATTTATAAAACAAATCTCTAGGTGTATAAGTAAACTGGGATATGACTAAAGAGTTAATCAGGGTGATTTTTCCACAAATAAACATGTATTTTCCTTTCCATGGTAGCAAGATCTTGTCTATTTTTTCTATCTTTCTATTAAAACGTATTGTAGTGAGAGACTTACTTCCTTTCAGGATATGAATACCGAGTATGTCCACTTCACCGTCAGACGATTTTATTGGTTTACTACACAGTAATGTAAAAGTATTTTTTTTGTGATCCAATACAATACCGTGCGGTAGCAGAGAAAACAGTCTATAGGTGACTGGAGTCCCTGATAATTCTATGGGCTTTCCTCTGACACCGCCTAGTATATAGGTCCTGGATGGCAGGAAGCTTGGCCCTAGTGATGTACTGGGCCGTTCGCACAACCTTCTGTAGGGCCTTACGGTCAGATGCCAAGCAGTTTCCATACCAGTCGGTGATGCAACCGATCAGGATGCTCTCAATTGTGCAGCTGTAGAACCCTTTGAGGATCTGGGGGCCATACCAAATGTTTTCAGTCTCCTGAGGGGGAAAAGGTTTTGTCGTATCTTCACGACTGTCTTGGTATGTTTGGACCATAATAGTTTGTTGGTGATGTGGACACCAAGGAACTTGAAACTCTCGACCCGCTCCATTACAGCCCGCCGATGTTAATGGGAGCCTGTTCGGCCCGCATTTTCCTGTAGTCCACGATCAGCTCCTTTGTCTTGCTCACATTGAAGGATAGCTTGTTGTCATGGCACCACACTGCCAGTTGTCAGACCTCCTCCCTATAGGCCGTCTCATCGTTGTCGATTAATGATTAATCCTACCACTGTTGTGTCATCATCAAACGTAATGATGGTGTTGGAGTCGTGTTTGGCCACGCAGTCGTGGGTGAACAGGGAATTTGGGAGGGGACTAAGTACACAACCCTGAGGGGCCCCAGTGTTAAGGATCAGCATGGCAGACATATTGTTGCCTACTCTTACCACCCGGGGGCAGCCCGTCAGGAAGTCCAGGATCCAGTTGCAGAGGGAGGTGTTTAGTCCCAAAGTCCTTAGTTTAGTGACGAGCTTCTTGGGCACTATGGTGTTGATCATTGAGCTGTAGTCGATGAACAGCATTCTCACATAGGTGTTTCTTTTGTCCAGGTGAGAAAGTGCGGTGTGGAGTGCGATTGAGATTGCGTCATCTGTAGATCTATTGGGGCGGTTTGCGAATTGGAGTGCGTCTAGGGAGTCCGGGGGGATGCTGTTGATGTGAGCCATGACCAGCCTTTCAAAGCACTTCATGGCTTCCAACGTGAGTGCTACGGGGCATTAATCATTTAGGCAGGTTACCTTTGCTTCCTTGTGCACAGGGACTATGTTGGTCTGCTTGAAACATGTTGGTATTACAGACTCGGTCAGGGAGAGGTTGAAAATGTCAGTGAAGACACTTGACAGTTGGTCCACGCTGCTTTCAGTACACATCCTGGTAATCCGTCTGGCCCAGCGGCTTTGTGAATGTTGATCTGTTTAAAGGTTTTCTTCACATCGGCTACCGAAAGCGTTATCACACAGGCATCCAGAACATCTGGTGCTCTCATGCATTCTTCAGTGTTGCTTGCCTCGAAGCGAGGATAAAAGGCATTTAGCTTGTCTGATAGGCTCGCGTCACTGGGCAGCTCGCATCTGGGTTTCCCTTTGTAGTCTGTAATAGTTTTCAAGCTCTGCCACATCCGACGAGAATCAGAGCCGGTGTAGTAGGATTCAATCTAAATCCTGTAATGGCACTTTGCTTGATTGATGGTTCGTCTGAGGGCATAGCGGGATTTCTTTTAAGCGTTCAGATTAGTCTCCCGATCCTTGAAAGCGGCAGCTCCAGCCTTTAGCTCGATGCAGATGTTGCCTGTAATCCATGGTACAGTCACTGTTTGATGAAGCTAATGACTGAGGTGGTGTATTTCTCAATGCCATTGGATGAATCCCGGAACATATTCCAGTCTGTGCTAGCAAAACAGTCCTGTAGTGTAGCGTCCACGTCATCTGACCACTTCCGTATTGAGTGAGTCACTGGTTCTTTCTGCTTTAGTTTTTGCTTGTAAGCAAGAATCAAGAGGATAGAATTGTGGTCAGATTTGCCAAATGGAGGGTGGGGGTAAATAGACGGCTACGAATAATGCCGATGAGAACTCTTTTGGTAGATAGTGTGGTCAACAACCTATCATAAGGTACTCTACCTCATGCAAGCAATACCTCAAGACTTCTTTAATTAGACATTGCGCACCAGCTATTATTAACAAAAAAGGCACACACCCCCACCCCTCGTCTTACCAGAGGTAGCGTCTCTGTTCTGCTGGTGCATAGTAAATCCCGCCAGCTCTATATTGTCCATTTCTTCGTTCTGCCACGTCTCTGTGAAACATAAGATGTTACAGTTTTTAATGTCCTGTTGGTAGGACAATCTTAAATAATAGGACATCAATTTTATTTTCTAATGATTGCACGTTAGCAAGGAGAATGGAAGGCATTGGGAGTTTAGTTGCTCGCCTCCAGCTTCTCAGAAGAATCCCCGATCTGCGTCCCCTTTTCCGGCATCCTTTCTTCACACATAAGGCGTGAATCTGGGCCTGTTCCAGTGAAAACAGGATATCCTTCTCATCGGACTCGTTAAAACTTATTCGGGATCGGTGTCCCTTCAACGGGACAGTTGAGCCAACGTAGACTAATGCGATTAGCATGAGGTTGTAAGTAACAAGAACATTTCCCAGGACATAGACATATCTGATATTGGCAGAAAGCTTAAATTATTGTTAATCTAACTGCACTGTCCAATTTACAGTAGCTATTACAGTGAAATAAGCCATGCTATTGTTTAAGGAGATTACAGTTTTGAACATGAAAAGTTATTAATAAACAAATTAGGCACATTTGGGCAGTCTTGATAAAACATTTTGAACAGAAATGCAATGGTTCATTGGATCAGTCTAAAACGTTGCACATACATTGCTGCCATCTAGTGGCGAAAATCTAAATTGCAGCTGGGCTGGAATAATACATTATGGCCTTTATCTTGCCTTTCGAAGATGATGGTACAAAAAAGTACAAAAGAATCGTTGGTTTTTTCTTTGTATTATCTTTTACCAGATCTATTGTGTTATATTAGGATGACAATCACAGAGAAAGGGACAGGGCAACAACTCTTACAATTCCAACTGTTGAATCCTGCAAGATGCTGTTCTTAATTATACAATTACCTTTTTTGCCGAAGTGGAGATGCTGAAAACCTATTTTGCCCGTGTACAGACTTGTATATTGGTCCGCTAATACTAGTAAAAGGCCCAGTGCAATTTTTATTCAGATTTTTCAGGGGATGCTGCAGCACCCTCAGCACCACTTGTTCCCGTGGCTATGCCTGCATCTCCATTCCTCCCTCCTGTCAGTTCCTCTCCTTGCTTCCTTCATTTTGAATCATAGTTTTCTTTATCTGCAACAGTTACAATACACAAGTCAGCAGCAAGGTGTCATACAAAAATGTACTGTATCTAGTTACATTCACATCTGCTTGGCCCTGTGAACAAAAAGTGTTTTCAATTTGATGTTTTGATTAGTTTCAACAGTAATATTCACACAGATATTCAACTATTCTACATTAGTTGTAGGTATCTCAAAAAGTCTTTGGCACAATATCCTCTCTTCTCAGGACTCAAATAAAATCTAACTTTATTTGAGTTCATATTAACAAATTAAATAGAGGAACTCACAGTACAGATAGACAGCAATAAATACTTTACCATATGGGCACAGAATAAGTTAAAGAAAAAAACGACATAATTGGAGGGAGTTATTCAAAAAAGATCAAGTGTAATATATATTTTTATAAATAAATTAAATTAACTGGATGGAATATGGGGAAAAATGCACCAAATTATTTTTTAATCTTCAACATAGAAATGCTACTAAAAATAATTTACTGAAACTTGATACAAATGACGGAGTCATCCATATATTTTGAAAGAGGAAGCAAAGTACTTTAAGCATACTTTAAGCATGTTTCAGTCACCTCCATCTCCACTAACCAAAGTTAATTGCAAGTATTATTTTCATATTAATAATGAAAAATTAACAGCTGTACAGAAATACCTACTGAAGAGGAACTTATTGATGAAATGAAAGCCTTAAAGTCTGGGAAAACTCCAGGGCTGGATGACATATCAGTTGAGGTATACTAAACCTTTTGAGATGTACTCAGAGGACAGTTATTAGCATGTTTAACCACTCCTATAAAAATGGTTGATTATCAGATACTCAACAAGGTCTGATTTCATTATTACTGAAACAGGACCCAAGTGGTAAATATAAAGATTGAGTCCGTTTAAAAAATTGGAGGCCCCTTACACTTCAGTGCTGTGATGCAAAGATTCCAGCAAAATGCAAAAAAAATATATAGTTGGATATTATTCATCCTAATCAGACAGTTTTTTTTTACTTGGATGATACATTGGAGATAATATAAGACAAGTTCTGGAAACAATAGAATACTATGAGAAATCTGGCAAACCAGGCCTGGTAGTCATAGCTGACTTTTGAAAAGGTTTTTATATATAAATGCCTGGAATATTTTAATTTTGGAGAATCTCTTATACATTTACATTTACATTTAAGTCATTTAGCAGACGCTCTTATCCAGAGCGACTTACAAATTGGTGCATTCACCTTATGACATCCAGTGGAACAGCCACTTTACAATAGTGCATCTAAATCTTTTAAGGGGGGAGAAGGATTACTTTATCCTATCCTAGGTATTCCTTAAAGAGGTGGGGTTTCAGGTGTCTCCGGAAGGTGGTGATTGACTCCGCTGTCCTGGCGTCGTGAGGGAGTGTGTTCCACCATTGGGGAGCCAGAGCAGCGAACAGTTTTGACTGAGCTGAGCGGGAACTGTACTTCCTCAGTGGTAGGGAGGCGAGCAGGCCAGAGGTGGATGAACGCAGTGCCCTTGTTTGGGTGTAGGGCCTGATCAGAGCCTGGAGGTACTGAGGTGCCGTTCCCCTCACAGCTCCGTAGGCAAGCACCATGGTCTTGTAGCGGATGCGAGTTTCAACTGGAAGCCAGTGGAGAGAGCGGAGGAGCGGGGTGACGTGAGAGAACTTGGGAAGGTTGAACACCAGACGGGCTGCGGCGTTCTGGATGAGTTGTAGGGGTTTAATGGCACAGGCAGGGAGCCCAGCCAACAGCGAGTTGCAGTAATCCAGACGGGAGATGACAAGTGCCTGGATTAGGACCTGCGCCGCTTCCTGTGTGAGGCAGGGTCGTACTCTGCGGATGTTGTAGAGCATGAACCTACAGGAACGGGCCACCGCCTTGATGTTAGTTGAGAACGACAGGGTGTTGTCCAGGATCACGCCAAGGTTCTTAGCGCTCTGGGAGGAGGACACAATGGAGTTGTCAACCGTGATGGCGAGATCATGGAACGGGCAGTCCTTCCCCGGGAGGAAGAGCAGCTCCGTCTTGCCGAGGTTCAGCTTGAGGTGGTGATCCGTCATCCACACTGATATGTCTGCCAGACATGCAGAGATGCGATTCGCCACCTGGTCATCAGAAGGGGGAAAGGAGAAGATTAATTGTGTGTCGTCTGCATAGCAATGATAGGAGAGACCATGTGAGGTTATGACAGAGCTAAGTGACTTGGTGTATAGCGAGAATAGGAGAGGGCCTAGAACAGAGCCCTGGGGGACACCAGTGGTGAGAGCGCGTGGTGAGGAGACAGATTCTCGCCACGCCACCTGGTAGGAGCGACCTGTCAGGTAGGACGCAATCCAAGCGTGGGCCGCGCCGGAGATGCCCAACTCGGAGAGGGTGGAGAGGAGGATCTGATGGTTCACAGTATCGAAGGCAGCCGATAGGTCTAGAAGGATGAGAGCAGAGGAGAGAGAGTTAGCTTTAGCAGTGCGGAGCGCCTCCGTGATACAGAGAAGAGCAGTCTCAGTTGAATGACTAGTCTTGAAACCTGACTGATTTGGATCAAGAAGGTCATTCTGAGAGAGATAGCGGGAGAGCTGGCCAAGGACGGCACGTTCAAGAGTTTTGGAGAGAAAAGAAAGAAGGGATACTGGTCTGTAGTTGTTGACATCGGAGGGATCGAGTGTAGGTTTTTTTTCAGAAGGGGTGCAACTCTCGCTCTCTTGAAGACGGAAGGGACGTAGCCAGCGGTCAGGGATGAGTTGATGAGCGATGTGAGGTAAGGGAGAAGGTCTCCGGAAATGGTCTGGAGAAGAGAGGAGGGGATAGGGTCGAGCGGGCAGGTTGTTGGGCGGCCGGCCGTCACAAGACGCGAGATTTCATCTGGAGAGAGAGGGGAGAAAGAGGTCAGAGCACAGGGTAGGGCAGTGTGAGCAGAACCAGCGGTTCCGTTTGACTTAGCAAACGAGGATCGGATGTCGTCGACCTTCTTTTCAAAATGGTTGAAGAAGTCATCTGCAGAGAGGAAGGAGGGGGGAGGATTCAGGAGGGAGGAGAAGGTGGCAAAGAGCTTCCTAGGGTTAGAGGCAGATGCTTGGAATTTAGAGTGCTAGAAAGTCGCTTTAGCAGCAGAGACAGAGGAAAATGTAGAGAGGAGGGAGTGAAAGGATGCCAGGTCCGCAGGGAGGCGAGTTTTCCTCCATTTCCGCTCGGCTGCCCGGAGCCCTGTTCTGTGAGCTCGCAATGAGTCGTCGAGCCACAGAGCGGGAGGGGAGGACCGAGCCGGCCTGGAAGATAGGGGACATAGAGAGTCAAAGGATGCAGAAAGGGAGGAGAGGAGGGTTGAGGAGGCAGAATCAGGAGATAGGTTGGAGAAGGTTTGAGCAGAGGGAAGAGATAATAGGATGGAAGAGGAGAGAGTAGCGGGGGAGAGAGAGCGAAGGTTGGGACGGCGCGATACCATCCGAGTAGGGGCAGTGTGGGAAGTGTTGGATGAGAGCGAGAGGGAAAAGGATACAAGGTAGTGGTCGGAGACTTGGAGGGAGTTGCAATGAGGTTAGTGGAAGAACAGCATCTAGTAAAGATGAGGTCGAGCGTATTGCCTGCCTTGTGAGTAGGGGGAAGGTGAGAGGGTGAGGTCAAAAGAGGAGAGGAGTGGAAAGAAGGAGGCAGAGAGGAATGAGTCAAAGGTAGACGTGGGGAGGTTAAAGTCGCCCAGAACTGTGAGAGGTGAGACGTCCTCAGGAAAGGAGCTTATCAAGACATCAAGCTCATTGATGAACTCTCCGAGGGGACCTGGAGGGCGATAAATGATAAGGATGTTAAGCTTGAAAGGGCTGGTAACTGTGACAGCATGAAATTCAAAGGAGGCGATAGACAGATGGGTAAGGGGAGAAAGAGAGAATGACCACTTGGGAGAGATGAGGATCCCGGTGCCACCACCCCGCTGACCAGAAGCTCTCGGGTGTGCGAGAACACGTGGGCGGACGAAGAGAGAGCAGTAGGAGTAGCAGTGTTATCTGTGGTGATCCATGTTTCCGTCAGTGCCAAGAAGTCGAGGGACTGGAGGGAGGCATAGGCTGAGATGAACTCTGCCTTGTTGGCCGCAGATCGGCAGTTCCAGAGGCTACCGGAGACCTGGAACTCCACGTGGGTCGTGCGTGCTGGGACCACCAGATTAGGGTGGCCGCGGCCACGCGGTGTGGAGCGTTTGTATGGTCTGTGCAGAGAGGAGAGAACAGGGATAGACAGACACATAGTTGACAGGCTACAGAAGAGGCTACGCTAATGCAAGGAGATTGGAATGACAAGTGGACTACACGTCTCGAATGTTCAGAAAGTTAAGCTTACGTAGCAAGAATCTTATTGACTAAAATGATTAAAATGATACAGTACTGCTGAAGTAGGCTAGCTGGCAGTGGCTGCGTTGTTGACTTTGTAGGCTAGCTGGCAGTGGCTGCGTTCTTGACACTACACTAATCAAGTCGTTCCGTTGAGTGTAATAGTTTCTACAGTGCTGCTATTCGGGGGCTAGCTGGCTAGCTAGCAGTGTTGATTACATTATACAATGGGTTAAAGTAATGTAAAGTAACCCTGGGTGTAAAATAGTAAAAAAAATGGTTACTTCTCAGAAAGTATTAAACTGAGAGGAGTAAAACAAGGTTGTCCACTATCGGCATATCTAATTATTATGGCCATCTAAATGTTAGCTGTTAAAATCAGATCCAACAATAATATCAAGGGGCTAGAAATCCAGGGCTTAAAATCAAAAGGTGACATTGTACGCTGATAATTAATGTTTTCTTTTAAATCCACAATTTCGATCCCTCCAAAGCCTCATAAAGGATCTAGATTATTTTTCTAACCTCTCTGATTTATAACCAAATTATGATAAGTGTACTATATAATGTATTGGATCACAAAAAAAAATACTTTTACATTACTGTGTAGTAAACCAATAAAATCGTCTGACGGTGAAGTGAACATACTCGGTATTCATATCCTGAAAGGAAGTAAGTCTCTCACTACAATACGTTTTAATAGAAAGATAGCAAAATTAGACAAGATCTTGCTACCATGGAAAGGAAAATACATGTTTATTTGTGGAAAAATCTCCCTGATTAACTCTTTAGTCATATCCCAGTTTACTTATACACCTAGAGATTTGTTTTATAAATTACATGAGCAAAAGATATTCCATTTTGTTTGTAACGGAAAGCCAAACAAAATTCAACGGGCCTATTTACAGTGGGGCAAAAAAGTATTTAGTCAGCCACCAAGCCATTTTACTTTTTATTTTAGCGTACTTTTTAAATACTTTCTTCCTCTTGAACTGCACTGTTGGTTAAGGGCTTGTAAGTAAGCATCTCACAGTAAACTCTACACTTGTTGTATTCAACGCATGTGGCAAATACAGTTTGCTTTGATTTGTAATTTCCTCTGGGCAAGAGTGTCTACTAAAATGGAATGAATAGACCATTTCAGTTTTCACATAAAAATAAGTTGCATTTGCAAAGTATTTCAATGAACTGGAAAACATGTCAAGCTACTACTTGTATAATCCACAAGTATTATTAGATGAACTGTTTTGTACAGATAATTATCAGACGCAGGTTACAGATGCTGGTAAACAATCAAACATTTCCCCAAAATACGTCTTGTTTTGGGCTTCAAAGACAGTAAAACTTGGAGGCTTTAACAAATGTACATTGTCATGCAGTGACATAATGATAATTGAGATCATGGAAATAATTAATGATTACCTAGTTGGGCTAACTTTTTAAACTTCTTGCTGTAGGCCTTCATCATCCTCGGCCTGCATCCCTGACTCTGGTATATTGCATTTCCACCTCTCACTATCAGACTTGCGTGTCCATCTTCCTGAATTAAAATGAGATATCCTAATGGCTCAATCTTGCTTCTTTAAATATTCCTAAATTATTTAGCAATAGTGTTGGCTACTATGCTGCAATATGAATATTCTCTAAGCGGTCTTGTTGATACAACACTTGTCAACATTTTACGAGCCGCCTCTTTCGTTGTTGATGCAATGCTTGAATATTCGCAGGATGTTTCCCTTCCCTGGCGAATAATGCACAGTCAAATACAAAACATTATAAGGAACATCTCTGAATGAAGGAAGAGCACGAGACAATGACACTATAATTGAAAAGCAAACAGAAAGCAAACACCCACAACCAAAATGGGGAAAACAGGCTACCTAAGTATGATTCTCAATCAGAGACAACGAACGACACCTGCCTCTGATTGGGAACCATACTAGGCCCCAAACACATAGAAGTATAACATAGAAAAAATAACATAGACTACCCACCCCAACTCACGCCCTGACCAACCTAACACAAAGACATAAAAAAGGAACTAAGGTCAGAACGTGACAACCCCACGGAGCTCCACTATGCCTACCTGTAAGGATGCGCTGTCCATTCAGTGGTGCTGAATCACGGGCGCGACCCGAATGTGTAGATTTTTCTTCATTCCCTGGTGGAGTTTGTTTGTCTTTATGGGTCCTAGCCGATTGAAGGCCTAAGTCATTGATTTATCATAGTTTGCATTTTGCAGTTAGCTGTCTTGTGCTCCTGTTACTTTCACATTGATGTTGGTATTTGAAGTCGGCCTTGATAGCGTGCATTATGTATCTATTATATGTAGCACTGTATGCACTGTTCCACAGGTAGGCTAAATGAGTCAATGTAGCCCATGTATGATGAGGTTGAGTAGTTCATTGTACCGCCATTATGCATTGTACACTCCAAACCTAATGTAAACTTAATATTGAGGTGATAATGTCCGGGGGACGTTATTGTTTGTGTTTGCTGTTCTCCGAAAACCATTTTGGAGTTTTAAAATGGTGTCGAAGTAAATGAGCTTCAACTGGCGGGTATATTTCTACACACCTCACTTTGCCATACCCCCCCCCCCCCCCCACCCACCCAAACTATTTCCTGTGGCCATTGATGGAGGTTGAGAGAAAGCAGAGAGAAGGGAAAGATGGTGATTGAGGGGGAGAGAGAAAGCGGGGGATGGAAATGGAGTGAGCGAGAGAATAACACAGGGAGGTGACGGAAGACCTGATTCAGACTTCGCTCTGTCTCCCGGGGGCAGTACTGAGCAGAGCACCTTTACTCTTTCATTTCCCTCCCTCTCTCTCTCTCTCTCTCTCCCTTCTGCTCCCTATACCTCGGCGCGACAGCCGAGACACCTGAGGGGGAAAACACCTCCCCTCCAACCACACACCACACACCCCACACACACCACCACCATACACCCTCTCAGTATCCCTCCAGCCCCCCACCCCAGGCAGGCTCCCTCTCTGGCAGGTATATGCATGTCCCCGAACCCCCCTTCCCATACCCCATACACCCCTCCAGCCCCCCAGGTACCCTCTCCATCAGGGTGGCTCTCGGGGGAGAGGTTAGTGTGATGGATGTGTGATTGGTAGCCCTCCCCTAGGGCCTCTCTCTCCGTCACCTCTCCACCTCTCCCTCCACCCCTCCACGCTCTGAATTAAAAGGCCGTTTGTCTCCTGCGAGTCCTCAGCTGCACAGACCAGGCCTGCAATTTCACAGCACTCAGAGAGAGGGAGGCCATTACTGGGGATGCTGTCAGGGGAGCCATCACCACGTGGACACGCCTGAGGGGCTGCCTCTCTTACCTTCCCTTGCCTTCCCTTGCTTTCCATTCCCTTCCCTCTCTCGCTCTCTTTCCCTTGCCTCTCTCTCCATTCCCTCACTTGCTTTCCTTTACCGAGCCTTGTTTTGCCTTCCTGATCCCACTACTGGAGCTCTGGAGGGATGGATGGAGGGAGGGAGAGAGACTTTCAAACCTTATACACACACACACAAACATAAAAATAGTCTTGCTATCACCGTAGCTATAGACAGCAATGTAAACACGTATACGCATATTATATTAAACATAAACATGCTCGTCTTGACATAGCCTGCACTCTTGCCATCTTCATAAAGCTACACACAAACGTAGCAACTTCTTCATATTTTATTCACAAGCAGAAAATACACCCACTCTTTCCATTGAGGCACGTAAAAAGCCTCAATGGAATTTGAAAGATACAAAGAGAAATTCTATATTATGTTACACTCCCCCCCACACTCCCTCTCTATTTAGTATGCTCCCTTCAATGTATTGTGTGTTTATTGCTTCACAATGTCCTGCATTTAAATGTTTTATTTTATTATTTTAAAGTAAATTGGCCTTCGGGGACAAAGATTTATTGAATTGAAATTGAAATGACATGGAGAAAAACCAATCTACATAAGTAAGAGAACACACACACTGAGTGTACAAAACATTAGGAACAAATTCCTAATATTGAGTTGCATCCGCTTTTGCCCTCAGAACAGCCTCAATTCGTCGGGGCACGGACTCGACAAGGTGTTGAAAGTGTTTCACAGGGATGCTGGCCCATGTTGACTCCAATGCAGTTTTGTGAAGTTGGCTGGATGTCATTTGGGTGGGTGACCATTCTTGATACACATGGGAAACTGTCGAGCATGAAAAACCCAGCAGTGTCGGCACCTACTACCATACCCCGCTCAAAGGCACTTAAATCTTTTGTCTTGCCCATTCACTCTCTGAATGGCACACATACGAAATCCATGTCTCAACTATCTCAAAGCGTACAAATCCTTCTGGTGGGGAGGAGCGGCAGGGTAGCCTAGTGGTTAGAGAGTTGGACTAGTAACCGGAAGGTTGCAAGTTCAAACCCCCGAGCTGACAAGGTACAAATCTGTCGTTCTGCCCCTGAACAGGCAGTTAACCCACTGTTCCTAGGCCATCATTGAAAATAAGAATTTATTCTTAACTGACTTGCCTAGTTAATAAATAAAGGTTAAAAAAAAATCTACACTGACTGAAGTGGATTTAACCAGTGACATCAATAAGGGATTATGGCACTCACCTGGTTGGTCTATGTCGTAGAAAGAGCATGTGTTCTTAACGTTTTGTCCGCTCAGTGTTTAAGACCTGTTGAAATAGATTGAATGAAAGTCAGAGAAAAACGGATACTTTGTCTTTTGGGCTTATAGTGGTGACACCTTTCTGCTGAGGAGTTCCAGCCATCTGGAAAACCTCCTAAATGACAGGCACCCTTGATAAAGATCAGCAGAAAAATACTATATAAAAAGAACTGAGCTACTGAACATTCTATTTTATAGTAGTACAATTGCGCAGAGAAAAACGTTTTGTTTAGCGAGTATAATGAAACACATCTAAGAAAGATAGGTGTACAAATGATTGGCACCCCTGTTTTCAATACTTTGTGCACCCTCCCCTTGCGAGGATAATTGTGCTTAGCCTTTTTCTTTAATGTTTCATGAGATTTGTTTCATGAGATTTAATATCCCTTGGTCTGCGCTTATGGACTGTCCTCTTCAATTCAAACTGCAGTTTTTGAACAGGGTTCAAGTCTGGAGCCTGAGATGGCTTTTGCAAAATGTTCATTTTGTGGTCAAGTAACAATTTCTTTGTGTATTTTGATGTCTGCTTGGGGTCATTGTCGTGCTGGAAGATCCACTTATGGCCAAGTTTCAGCCTCCTGGCAAAGGCAACAAGGTTTTTGACTAAAACGTCCGGGTTCTTGGTAGAGTTCATGATGCCGTTGGCCTTAACAAGGGCCCCAGGACCAGTGGAAACAAAACAGCCTCATAACATCAAAGATCCACCAAGTATGAGGTTATTTGCATACAGTGCATTCAGAAAGTATTCAGACACCGGGACTTTTTCCACATTCTGTTTAAGTTACACCCTTATTCTAGAAGTATTTTTTTCTCATCAATCTACCACAAAACAGTTTTTTTTTTAATGTTTGAAAACAGAAATACCTTATTTACATAAGTATTTAGACCCTTTGCTATGAAAATCTAAATTGAGCTCAGGTGCATCCTGCATCCACTGATCATCCTTGACATGTTTCTACAACTTCATCGGAGTCCACCTGTGGTAAATTTCAATTGATTGGACATGATTTGGAAAAGGCACACACCTGTCTATATAGGGAGGTGACCAAGAACCCGATGGTAACTCTGACAGAGCTCCAGAGTTTTTTCTGCAGAGAAGAATGGGAAGAAACTCCCAAATACAGGTGTGCCAAGCTTGTAGCATCATGCCCAAGAAGACTTGAGGCTGTAATCGCTGCCAAAGGTGCTTCAAAAATGTACGGAGTAAAGGGTCTGAAAACTGTTATATTTCCATTAAAATATATATATAGTAATTCTAGGGTATTGTGTGTACAATAGATTGATGAGGATTTAAAAAAAAAAACATTTTTAGAATAAGGCTGTAAAGTAAAGAAATTCAGGCATCCTTCCTAACTCAGTTGTTGGAGAGGAAGGAAACCGCTCAGGGATTTCACAATGAGGCCAATGGTGATTTTAAAACAGTTACAGAGTTGAATGGCTGTGATAGGAGATAACTGAGGATGAATCATCAACATTGTAATAACTCCATAATACTAACTTATATTACAGAGTGAGAAGAAGAAAGCCTGTACAGTTAAAACATATTCCAAACATGCATCCTGTTTGCAATTAGACAATAAAGTAATACTGCATAAAATGTGGCAAAGAATACGAAGCGTTATGTTTGGGGCAAATCCAACACAACACGTCATTGAGTACCACTCTTTATATTTTCAAGCGTGGTGTCTGCATCATGTTATGGGCATGCTTGTCATCGGCAAGGACTAGGGAGTTTTTTAGGATAAAAAGAAATGGAATAGAGCTAAGCACAGGCAAAATCCTAGAGGAAACCTTGGTTCAGTCTGCTTTCCAACAGACACTAGGTGTCACGCCCGTTGAAAGAACTGGTGCAAGGTGCAGCGTGGTGAGCGTACATAATCCTTTATTATTTATGACACCGAACAAAAACAATAAACGATACCAAACAACCGTGAAGCTAAAGGCTAAGCGCCACAAACAAAGTTAACTTCCCACAAAGACAGGTGGGAAAAATGGCTACCTAAGTATGGTTCTCAATCAGAGACAACGATAGACAGCTGTCCCGATTGAGAACCCTACCCGGCCAAAACATAGAAATACAAATAATAGAACACCCCACCCCAACTAACACCCTGACCAAACCAAAATGGAGACATAAAAAGGATCTCTAAGTTCAGGGTGTGACACTAGGAGACAAATTCAGCTTTCAGCAGGAAAATAACCTAATACACAAGGCCAAATATACACTGGAGTTGCTTATCAAAACGATATTGTTCCTGAGTGGCCTAGTTACAGTTTTGACTTAAATCGGCTTGAACACCTATGGCAAGACTTGAAAATGGCTGTCTAGCAATGATCAACAACCAACTAGAGCTTGAATAATTGTTTTAAGAATAATGGGCAAATATTATCCAGGTGTGCAAAGCTCTTATAGACTTACCCAGAAAGCCTCACAGCTGTAATCACTGACAAACGTTTTGTTCGAATTTCTCTTGCACTTTGACAGTGTAAATAGTTTAAAAAAAATATAGAATTAAATACATTTGAATCCCACTTTGTAACACAACAACATGTGAAAAAGTCAGAGGGTGTGAATACTTTCTGAAGGCACGGTATGTCGATTTTCGTTTTGTATAGACTTCTGACAAAACCTAATGCAGTTTTTTCTTCCATTTTCTGCAATGTTGCAAAACTACCATACAGAACAACTCTCTGAAAAATGTGTCGAACATAACACGTAGCACCAACGGGCATGTGTGGGGGAGGGTTCTTGAAATGTAACATCCAATCAGAATCTTGCTGCAGAGAGCTCGCAATACAAAAGTATCCAGGCCTCCAAGGGAGGTGTGACAGCGACTTGATTTTGGAGGTATGGCAACAACAGCCTGGATTAGAACCAAAATTATTTTCCAATTCTTCCGATCTGAACAGAACACATTTTTTTGTTGTTCTGTCCACTGTTTTGGCCAGCAAAAGAAAGTTGGGAACCGGTTCAAACCAAAACAAATACCAGTTTATTTAGTTCCTTTCTGTTCTTTTTTAAATGCCTGAAATATACACTGAAAAAAATGTATAAATACAACACGCAAAAAAGTTACAGTTCATATTAGGAAATCAGTCAATTTAAATAAATACATCTATGGATTTCTCATGACCGGGAATACAGATATGCATCTGTTAATCCCAATTACCTTAAAAAATACCAGTCAGTATCTGGTGTGACCACCATTTGACTCATGTAGCTTGAGACATCTCCTTTGGATAGAGTTGATCCGGCTGTTGATTGGGGCCTGTTGATCAGGCTGTTGATCAGGGCTGTTGATCAGGGCCTGTTGAGCCGGCTGTTGATTGGGGCCTGTTGATCCAGCTGTTGATTGGGGCCTGTTGATCAGGCTGTTGATCGGGGCTTGTTGAGCCGGCTGTTGATTAGGGCCTGTTGATCCGGCTGTTGATCGGGGCCTGTTGATCCGGCTGTTGATTGGGGCCTGTTGATCCGGCTGTTGATTGGGACCTGTTGATCCGGCTGTTGATGTTGTCCTACTCCTCTTCAATGACTGTGCAAAGTAACTTATGCCTGCCCATACCATAACCCCCACGCCACCATAGGGCACTCTGTTCACAACGTTGACATCAGCAAACCGCTCGACATCTGCCTGGTACAGTTGAAACCAAGATTAATCTGTGAATAGCACACTTCTCCAGCGTGGCAGTGGTCATCGAAGGTGAAGTCTGTGACAACGCCGACCTGCAGTCAGGTCAAGACCCTAGCGAGGACGACGAGCACGCATATGACCTTCCCTGAGACGGTTTCTGACAGTTTGTACAGAAGTTCTTAGATTGTGCAAAACCCACAGTTTCAGCAGCTGTCCGGGTGGCTGGTCTCAGATGATCCCTCAGGTGAAGAAGCCGGATGTGGAGGTCCTGGCCTGGTGGGGTTACACCTGGTCTGTGGTTGTGAGGCCAGTTGGACGCACTGACAAATTCTCTAAAATGACATTGAATGCAGTTTATGGTAGAGAAATGAACAGTCAATTCTCTGGCAACAGCTCTGGTGGACATTCCTGCAGTCAGCCTGCCAATTGCACACTCCCTCAAACTTTTGAGATCTGTGGCATTGTGTTCTGTGACAAAACCGCACATTTTAGAGTGGCCTTTTATTGTCCCCAGCACAAGGTGGTGGGGACAATGATGTATGTAATGATCATGCTGTTTAATCAGCTTCTTAATATGCCACACCTGTCAGGTTGATGGATTATCTTGGCAAAGAAGAAATAACAGGGATGTAAACAAATTTGCGCTTTTTGTGGGAATGGAAAGTGTCTGGGATCGTTTATTTCAGCTCATGAAACATGGCACCAACACTTTAAACTTTGTATTTATGTATTTATGTTCAGCTGTAAAAAAAAATAATAATAATAATTTAAGTACATGGAAATGGCAGAAATTACAATGCTAAACAATGCTAATTACAATGTGTGGACATGGTTCATGCAAAAGGCCAAGACACTGGTAAAGTAACACAATATTGACTGCAACATTAAACAAATCTTTATCGAAATGACATGCCATCCTCAGAGTAAAGTGACAACCAGGTGACTACCACCCAATCAGTAATCAGTTTATTTGATTGATTACTTTGAATACGCAGCATTTAGCCCAAAGGATATAAACATTCATTATCCAGAGATAACTACACGCATATACACACACACCCACACTCTCTGCAGATATTTGCACAAGTCGAAATAAATGTATGCATCCATAATATGAAACCACTGGGACAAATTAATGATGTCTCGCCAGGAGGGAGCATCAGTGGAAACACATACACCTCATCACACCCACGCCTGGGGGAATCTCATCACACCCACGCCTGGGGGAATCTCATCACACAAACACCTGGGGGAATATCATCACACCCACGCCTGGGGGAATCTCATCACACCCACGCCTGGGGGAATCTCATCACACCCACGCCTGGGGAATCTCATCACACATACACCTCATCACACCCACGCCTGGGGGAATCCTATCACACCCACGCCTGGGGGAATCTCATCACACCCACATCTGGGGGAACCTCATCACACATACACCTCATCACACCCATGCCTGGGGGAATCTCATCACATCCACGCCTGGGGGAATCTCATCACACCCACGCCTGGGGGAACCTCATCACACCCACGCCTGGGGGAATCTCATCACACATACACCTCATCACACCCACGCCTGGGGAATCTCATCACACATACACCTGGGGGAATCTCATCACACCCACACCTGGGGGAATCTCATCACACCCATGCCTGGGGGAACCTCATCACACCCACGCCTGGGGGAACCTCATCACACCCACGCCTGGGGGAATCTCATCACACCCACGCCTGGGGGAATTTCATCACTCCCACGCCTGGGGGAATCTCATCACACCCACGCCTGGGGGAATCTCATCACACCCACGCCTGGGGGAATCTCATCACACCCACACCTGGGGGAATCTCATCACACCCACGCCTGGGGGAATCTCATCACACATACGCCTGGGGGAATCTCATCACACCCACGCCTGGGGGAATCTCATCACACCCACGCCTGGGGGAATCTCATCACACCCACGCCTGGGGGAATCTCATCACACCCACGCCTGGGGGAATCTCATCACACCCACGCCTGGGGGAACCTCATCACACCCACGCCTGGGGGAATCTCATCACACACACACACCTGGGGGAATCTCATCACACACACACCTGGGGGAATCTCATCACACACACACCTGGGGGAATCTCATCACACCCACACCTGGGGGAATCTCATCACACATACACCTCATCACACCCACGCCTGGGGGAATCTCATAACACCCACGCCTGGGGGAATCTCATCACACCCACGCCTGGGGGAATCTCATCACACCCACGCCTGGGGGAATCTCATCATACATACACCTGGGGGAATCTCATCACACATACACCTTTGGGAATCTCATCACACCCACGCCTGGGGGAATCTCATCACACACACCCCTGGGGGAATCTCATCACACATACACCTCATCACACCCACGCCTGGGGGAATCTCATCACACCCATGCCTGGGGGAATCTCATCACACACACACCTGGGGGAATCTCATCACACATACACCTCATCACACCCACGCCTGGGGGAATCTCATCACACCCACGCCTGGGGGAATCTCATCACACATACAACTCATCACACCCACGCCTGGGGGAATCTCATCACACCCACGCCTGGGGGAACCTCATCACACATACACCTCATCACACCCACGCCTGGGGGAATCTCATCACACCCACGCCTGGGGGAATCTCATCACACATACACCTCATCACACCCACGCCTGGGGGAATCTCATCACACCCATGCCTAGGGGAATCTCATCACACACACACACCTGGGGAATCTCATCACACACACACCTGGGGGAATCTCATCACACACACACCTGGGGGAATCTCATCACACCCACACCTGGGGGAATCTCATCACACATACACCTCATCACACCCACGCCTGGGGGAATCTCATAACACCCACGCCTGGGGGAATCTCATCACACCCACGCCTGGGGGAATCTCATCACACCCACGCCTGGGGGAATCTCATCATACATACACCTGGGGGAATCTCATCACACATACACATTTGGGAATCTCATCACACCCACGCCTGGGGGAATCTCATCACACCCACGCATGGGGGAATCTCATCACACATACACCTCGGGGAATCTCATCACACCCACGCCTGGGGGAATCTCATCACACCCACGCCTGGGGAATCTCATCACACATACACCTGGGGGAATCTCATCACACCCACGCCTGGGGGAATCTCATCACACCCACGCCTGGGGAATCTCATCACACATACACCTGGGGGAATCTCATCACAACCACGCCTGGGGGAATCTCATCACACCCACGCCTGGGGAATCTCATCACACATACACCTGGGGGAATCTCATCACACCCACGCCTGGGGGAATCTCATCACACCCACACCTGGCGGAATCTCATCACACCCATGCCTGGGGGAAGGCTCATCACACCCACACCTGGGGGAATCTCATCACACAAACACCTGGGGGAATCTCATCACACATACACCTGGGGGAATCTCATCACACATACACCTGGGGGAATCTCATCACACCCACGCCTGGAGGAATCTCATCACACCCATGCCTGGGGGAATCTCATCAAATCAAATCAAATTTTATTTGTCACATACACATGGTTAGCAGATGTTAGTGCGAGTGTAGTGAAATGCTTGTGCTTCTAGTTCCGACAATGCAGTAATAACCAACAAGTAATCTAGCTAACAATTCCAAAACTACTACCTTATAGACACAAGTGTAAGGGGATAAAGAATATGTACATAAAGATATATGAATGAGTGATGGTACAGAGCGGCATAGGCAAGATACAGTAGATGGTATTGAGTGCAGTATATACATATGAGATGAGTATGTAAACAAAGTGTCATAGTTAAAGTGGCTAGTGATACATGTATTACATAAGAATGCAGTAGATGATATAGAGTACAGTATATACGTATACATATGAGATGAATAATGTAGGGAACATTATATTAGGTAGCATTGTTTAAAGTGGCTAGTGATATATTTTACATAATTTCCCATCAATTCCCATTATTAAAGTGGCTGGAGTTGAGTCAGTGTGTTGGCAGCAGCCACTCAATGTTAGTGGTGGCTGTTTAACAGTCTGATGGCCTTGAGATAGAAGCTGTTTTTCAGTCTCTCGGTCCCAGCTTTGATGCACCTGTACTGACCTCGCCGTCTGGATGATAGCGGGGTGAACAGGCAGTGGCTCGGGTGGTTGCTGTCCTTGATGATCTTTATGGCCTTCCTGTGACATCGAGTGGTGTAGGTGTCCTGGAGGGCAGGTAGTTTGCCCCCGGTGATGTGTTGTGCAGACCTCACTACCCTCTGGAGAGCCTTACGGTTGTGGGCGGAGCAGTTGCCGTACCAGGCGGTGATACAGCCCGACAGGATGCTCTCGATTGTGCATCTGTAGACGTTTGTGAGTGCTTTTGGTGATAAGCCGAATTTCTTCAGCCTCCTGAGGTTGAAGAGGCGCTGCTGCGCCTTCTTCAGGATGCTGTCTGTGTGGGTGGACCAATTCAGTTTGTCTGTGATGTGTACGCCGAGGAACTTAAAACTTACTACCCCCTCCACTACTGTTCCATCGATGTGGATAGGGGGGTGTTCCCTCTGCTGTTTCCTGAAGTCCACAATCATCTCCTTAGTTTTGTTGACGTTGAGTGTGAGGTTATTTTCCTGACACCACACTCCGAGGGCCCTCACCTCCTCCCTGTAGGCCGTCTCGTCGTTGTTGGTAATCAAGCCTACCACTGTTGTGTCGTCCGCAAACTTGATGATTGAGTTGGAGGCGTGCGTGGCCACGCAGTCGTGGGTGAACAGGGAGTACAGGAGAGGGCTCAGAACGCACCCTTGTGGGGCCCCAGTGTTGAGGATCAGCGGGGTGGAGATGTTGTTGCCTACCCTCACCACCTGGGGGCGGCCCGTCAGGAAGTCCAGTACCCAGTTGCACAGGGCGGGGTCGAGACCCAGGGTCTCGAGCTTGATGACGAGCTTGGAGAGCACTATGGTGTTAAATGCCGAGCTGTAGTCGATGAACAGCATTCTCACATAGGTATTCCTCTTGTCCAGATGGGTTAGGGCAGTGTGCAGTGTGGTTGAGATTGCATCGTCTGTGGACCTATTTAAGCGGTAAACAAATTGGAGTGGGTCTAGGGTGTCAGGTAAGGTGGAGGTGATATGGTCCTTGACTAGTCTCTCAAAGCACTTCATGATGACGGAAGTGAGTGCTACGGGGCGGTAGTCGTTTAGCTCAGTTACCTTAGCTTTATTGGGAACAGGAACAATGATGGCCCTCTTGAAGCATGTGGGAACAACAGACTGGGATAGGGATTGATTGAATATGTCCGTAAACACACCGGCCAGCTGGTCTGTGCATGCTCTGAGGGCGCGGCTGGGGATGCCGTCTGGGCCTGCAGCCTTGAGAGGGTTGACACGTTTAAATGTTTTCCTCACGTCGGCTGCAGTGAAGGAGAGTCCGCATGTTTTGCGGGCAGTGTCAGTGGCACTGTATTGTCCTCAAAGCGGGCAAAAAAGTTATTTAGTCTGCCTGGGAGCAAGACATCACACATACACCTGGGGGAATCTCATCACACATACACCTGGGGGAATCTCATCACACCCACTCATGGGGGAATCTCATCACACATACACCTCGGGGAATCTCATCACAACCACGTCTGGGGGAATCTCATCATACACACGCCTGAGAGAATCTCATCACACATTCACATGGGGGAATCTCATCACACATACACATGGGGGAATCTCATCACACATACACCTGGGGGAATATGATCACACATACACCTGGGCGAATCTCATCACACATAGACCTGGACAGGAGCACACACACACATTGACATGCATACAGGAACACACACACATTGACATGCATACAGGAGCACACACACATTGACATGCATACAGGAGCACACACACACATTGACATGCATACAGGAACACACACACATTGACATGCATACAGGAGCACACACACACATTGACATGCATACAGAAGCACACACACATTGACATGCATACAGGAGCACACACACATTGACATGCATACAGGAGCACACACACATGGACATGCATACAGGAGCACACACACATTGACATGCATACAGGAGCACACACACACATTGACATGCATACAGGAGCACACACACATTGACATGCATACAGGAGCACACACACACATTGACATGCATACAGGAGCACACACACATTGACATGCATACAGGAGCACACACACATTGACATGCATACAGGAGCACACACACACATTGACATGCATACAGGAGCACACACACATTGACATGCATACAGGAGCACACACACATTGACATGCATACAGGAGCACGCACACACATTGACATGCATACAGGAGCACACACACATTGACATGCATACAGGAGCACACACACACACACATTGACATGCATACAGGAGCACACACACACATTGACATGCATACAGGAGCACACACACATTGACATGCATACAGGAGCACACACACATTGACATGCATACAGGAGCACACGCACACACATTGACATGCATACAGGAGCACACACACATTGACATGCATACAGGAGCACACACACATTGACATGCATACAGGAGCACACACACATTGACATGCATACAGGAGCACACACACACATTGACATGCATACAGGAGCACACACACATTGACATGCATACAGGAGCACACACAGAACGGGAGTTGAGTTGAGTCAGTTGTACTTGAGCCATGTGAGTCGTGATAGCTTTGCTCTACTGTCACAGGCGAAGGGAACAAGGCCGAACAATCTTGCCTATCACACGTTTCGTACGTCATAATTCACCAACAATCAGTGACCATGTTGTTATTGTGATAGATCACTTGTTCTCAACAACGTACCTGGCGGCCAAATAAAGATTTTGAAAAGAAATACAATCCTCGCCTCAGTAATACCTGGGAGGTGCAGAGGGATGAAATAAGAAGAAAATAAAAAGAAAAGTGGCTGAGATGGAGGTGTGAGGAAGAGTGTGAGTGGATGTCACCCTGCAAGGGCTCAGCGTTTCCGCCCCTGTTATTGACCCCTAATGAGGGATATCACCTCCCGCCACCGGCCCATACTAATGAGCTAATGAGCGGGGGTGCGCGCC